>NC_091984.1:182339460-182493312 GCF_044704955.1 Pristiophorus japonicus
CCTCCAGTGCGCCAGTGCAGCCTTCGGCTGCCTGAGGAAAAGAATGTTTGAAGATCAGTCCCTCAAAACTGTCACCAAGCTCATGGTCTACAAGGCCATAGTAATACCCGCCCTCCTGTATGGCTCAGAGACGTGGACCATGTACAGTAGACACCTCAAGTCACTGGAGAAATACCACCAGCGATGTCTCCGCAAGATCCTGCAAATCCCCCGGGAGGACAGACACATCAACATTAGCGTCCTCATCCAGGCCAACATCCCCAGCATTGAAGCACTGACCACACTTGATCAGCTCCGCTGGGCAGGCCACAGAGTCCGCATGCCAAACATGAGACTCCCAAAGCAAGCGCTCCCTCTTATCACAGTATTAGTGCCATTTCTCCCACACCAGTCTTTGAGTCACGTGTTTATCTCTGATTTTATTTACCCTATGCAAATTTGCTCGTGGCTCAGGTGGTAATCCAGAGATTATTACCTTTTTGGTTCTGCTTTTTAAATTTAGCCCCTAACTGCTCATACGCCCTCAGCAGAACCTCTTTCTTTGTCCTACCCATGTCGTTGGTACCTACGTGGACCACGACAACTGGATCGTCCCCTTCCCACTCCAAGTTCCTCTCCAGCCCAGAGGAGATGTCCTTCAACCTGGCAACGAGCAGGCAACACAGCCTTCGGAACTCACACTCTCGGCTGCAGAGAACAGTATCTACCCCCCTAATGATATTGTCCCCTACCACTACCACATTTCTTTTTGCTCTCCCCACTTGAATGGCCCCCTGTACCATGGTGCTGTGGTCAGTTTGCTCATCCTCCCTGCAGCTCCTGCTCTCGTCTACACAGGGAGCAAGAACCTTGTACCTGTTGGACAAGAGCAAGGGCTGAGGCTCCTCCAACACTACATTCTGGGTCCCATACCTGCCTCATTTGTAGTCACACCCTCCTGTCCCTGACCATGGACCAAATTTGAATTATTTAACTTAAGGGGTGTGACTCTCTGCTGGAACATAGTGTCCAATAATTCTCCTCCTCCCTGATGTGTTGCAGTGTCTGAAGCTTGGACTCCAGCTCATCAACACTGAGCTGGAGTTCCTCAAGCAGCCAACACTTACCACAGATGTGGTCGCTGTGGATCACACTGGTGCCCACCAGCTCCCATATGCTGCAGCTGCAACACATCGTCTGCCCTGCCATCTCTAATGTATTTTATTTAATGAATTAAGTTTTCAAGTTTTGAACATTCAGTTTTTAATCCTAGCTCTTAATTCAAACCAATGCCCAAAAAGAGAGAGAAATACTGACCAACCAATCACTTCCCTGCTTTCCTGTGATGTCACACTTGGATGTCCTTTTACTTCACTCCCTCACAAGTCTGTTGATGCTGTTCCGGCTAGCTCTTATGTCCCGCTGGGTCAGCTGTCTTGCGCTGGTTGAACTCCGGCTTCTCCCGCTCTTTTATCCCCCCTCAGTTCTCGCGCTGGTTGAACTCCTTTTCTGGAGTGTTTTTTTTTGCTTCCAGAGAATGGTTCATCCATTTCTGGGAGTGTTTTGATTAACATCGTGTTATTTTGTTGTTGTTTTGTTTTAATGATGTGGGATAATTTGGATGGGGGAGGGTCTTTTCCTGGTGTTTACATAGTGCATTGTGACTCCATAGAGCTGTGTGAGGCTATGTAATTGGGAACACAGGCTGTTCAGGTCACCAATTCAGCCTGAAGTGGATCTTCCATAGTTCGGACAGGATCATTTGGACAGGATCTGAGAATCTGTAAGCAGATCAGGCTGTATTAGGCTGCTGTTACTACTCCAGTATCTGTATAAATGTAACATGCAGCTGACCAACTAGAGTTATACTACCAGTTTAAACTCACCATGATTTGACTTGAGCCAAATGACAAGGATCACTGTTACTGGGACATATGTACCAAGCTTCACTTGCTGTATGGGTCATAACATCAGGGTTCAAATCAAATGAAAATTCACTACTTTGTGCAGTCCTGTAGTTGGATTGAATCCCAACATTAGGACACTCATTGTTATTCTTCATCCAACCTTTACTCCCAAGATCCTTCCCAACTTCTTATTCAGTCCCTCGGAGTTGTGGATGACTTGCTTCCACACTAACATGAGTTCTAAGGTGGCTGATGGTTTCAATGTGGGATCTACTGAAGGAACGGGTGGATGGGGTGCTTGGTTTGTCATACGCTCCTTCCGCTGTTTGAACTTGACTTCTGCGTGGTCCCGATGAAGAGACTCAAAGTGTTCGGTGCCTTCCTGAATGCTTCTTCTCCACTTTAGACGGTCATGGGCCAGGGATTCCCAAGAATCAGTGGGGATGTTACATTTTTTCAAGGAGGCTTTGAGGGTGTCCTTGAAGCGTGTTCTCTGCCCTCCTGGGGCTCGCCTGCCGTGACGTAGTTCGGAGTAGAGTGCTAGTTTCAGGAAACTTGTATCAGGCATGCGGACTACGTGGCCCGCCCAGAGCTGATCGAAGCATTGACCATGCTCAATGATGGGGATGTTGGCTTGAGAGAGAACACTGACACTGGTATGTCTATTCTGCCAATGGATTTGCAGAATTTTGTGGAGGCAGCATTGGTGGTACTTCTCCAGTGCCTTGAGGTGCCTACTGTACATTGTCCATGTCTCTGAAGCATAAAAGGAGTGGGGGGCAGGGAATCACTACTGCTCTGTAGACCATGAGCTTGGTGCTGGGTTTGAGATCCTGGTCTTCAAACACTCTTTTCCTCAGGCGACCAAATGCTGCACTGGCATACTGAAGGCAGTGACACTGCCTGGGTTCCCCTCATCAGAAATCTACAGGATCATGACCAGGGTAATTCTAAAGGTTCAAACTTCAATGCACTAGCCAAAAGGAAGTCCTAGGACAGAAAGATGCTCAATTTAAAAATGTGTTCAAGAGAAAGACAGAGAAAAAAAATCCGGTTCCATTCTGCAGGGTTCTCCCGGCTTCTGAGAATTTAGGTGTATCTATTCTAATCAGGCCAAGACAATGTTCCTTTCTAAAGATAACATTCAGGATTAATGGGAGCAGTGGTGAAGGGTATTACGAAAAGCACCTGTAATTAGGACACAGAGAAGCCCATCAGTGATCAGATACTGAAGGGAATTTCCAGGAAATTCTGTTGGAATAGATCAGCTCTCATTTCCATAGCTCTCTCAGGAGCTTCTACGATTTCGCCGCCCACATCCACAGAGCTGAGCGCCTCCATTCGGAAACAAGATTTTTTTCTCCACCAAAAATCCAGACTACAATCCCACCTGGTAAAGCAGGGAATTCCAAGAGGAGACTTCACTCAAGTGATTTTTCAACTGAGTAAACAATGAGGCAAATGACATAGAATATCATGCTAAAAACTGCAAACATGAATAATTGATTACACAACATGGGACACATTATTAAATAAAATGCAGCTGGAGAAAGTTGGGTGCACTCACTGAACAAATGTTAAACATATATATACGCTGTATGACAGCAATTCTCTGGATGAACAGAATGTTAATGTGTACAAATGTATCTATAGAGAGGAAGCCCAAGGCTGTTGGAGCTAACACTCTATAGTGAGAGCACACTGCTACTCTGGTTTTTCAAAAAGATAGAGGCACTGCAATGAGTGCTGCCACAGTAGTTCCTCAAAATAAATGAACAATGAGGGGAAACCAAGAGAGCTAAATTGGTCTTCTTGGAACTAAGAATAAGAAAGAAAACTTACGTTTGATGCCTTTACGTTCCAAAGATCTTCATAACCAATGGATTACTTTTGAAGTACAATCATAAGAACATAAGAAATAGGAGCAGGAGTAGGCCATTTGGCCCCTCGAGCCTGCTCTTCCATCCAATAAGATCATGGATAATCTGATCATGGACTCAGTTCCACTTCCCTGCCCACTCCCAATAACACTTATCGCTCAAAAATCTGTCTATCTCCGCTATTGTTATGCAGGCTAATACAGCAGCAGGGCAGGATGGGCTTTGGTTTAACATTGGATCCAAAGATGATGCCTCCAACAATGCAGTACTGCACTGGAGTATCAGCCCAGACACTGTGCTCAAGCCCTTGAGTGACAGTGCTACCAATTGAGCCAAGATTACATTTAAAGTTTACCTATTAGCATACCACAGACAAGACTACATGTTCATGAGCTAAAAATTTACAAAACAACAGAATGGAATTTCCCTGGACATGCTGGCAATCTAAAGGTTAAAATCTCTCTTGGGATTAAAGAGAAGTTTTTTGTACTACGGAACATGGGGTAAATTAAACATGAATATTACTTCACACTTATAGCCATAACCAAGAACATTGACAACCAAGAACTTCTAGAGAGGCAGATAGCTCATAGCCACCTCATTGTTAAGGTTAGTGAAGTACTAACAATGACAAGTATTATAATGTACCCCTTCCCAGCAGGATAGATTTGTTTGATAATGTTTCTTGTAATCTCATGATCTATTTCCCCCCTCTCCTGCCCCCACCGCCGCCTTTATATTTCTCCTCTGCTGGAGGCTCTTACTCTCACTGAGGTATGTTCATCCATGCCCTATGTACTCTCTGATACTTTGTCCAAATGGACATTCTTTATATTTGAATACAGAATATCTGCAGGCTGTTTGACCTAGCCCTCTCTAACCCAGAGGCACTACCTCCAGTTGTCGTATCCCTGTCGCTGTCCCTGCTGAGATCAGCCAATACAGTACACTAGAGATGAAACCTGTGACCTTCAAGGGCCATGTACCTTGTGATCTTTTAAACTACTGCAGGATGTTTAATTAAGCCCAGCTATTAGTTTGCATTATTTCAGGGTGAAATACATCATGCAGCACGATTAATGATATGTTTTGAAATAATCGTATCCGCTGATTTAATTAATCATATTTAAAAAAAGAATAACAGTATAGTACGACAAAATCGAAGAGTAAAGCAACATGACATTGCAAGTCACATTAAAACAGAGGGGAAATGGAGCCTAATGCCCAAACAATTTCCTCTGATGGGGAATATCAAGAATGAGGGAACATAATCTTAAAATAGAGCTGGGCCATTTAGGAGGAAAATTAGGAAGCACTTTTTCCACACAAGGGTAGTATAAATCTGGAATGCTCTGCCCAAAAAGCTGTCGATGCTGGGTCAATTGAAACTTCCAAGACTGAGATCGATAGATTTTTCTTAGGTAAGGGTATCAAGGGTTATGGTGCTAAGGCAAGTAAATGGAGTCAAGGTACAGATTAGCCACGTTCTAACTGAATGTCTGAGTAGGCTCGAGGGACTGAATACCCTACCCCTGTTCCCAATAATAATATTTATGAAAATCATAAGTGTCATGTATTCAACTATCATTGTAACCCATGTATATGCTGACCTAAGTTGTACACCTTGAGAACATTGACCACAAGGGGTGAACTCCTAACCTGGACTTTCAGGTATAAAAGGGGAAGCTCCACCCACCTTCATCACTTGAGGTCTTGGTAATAAAGGTAACTGGTCACGAGTGACCTTCTCTCAAGTATGGGCCTTGTGTGCATTTATACTGTATAGTAAGGACATATCATTGGCGACGAGAAACTGGGATTTAAACCACGCGAGCATGGCCACTAGCAGCACAGAAGAGAGGTACTGTGTTGGTGATGATTGGACGACTTTATTGAGAGACTACAGCAAAGTTTTGTCACTAAGGAATGGTTGGGACAGGATTCGGCCGACAAACGCAGGGCTCATCTCCTGACGGTTTGTGGATCCAGAACGTACTCCCTGATGAAGGACCTTCTAGCGCCAGAGAAGCCGGCGGACAAGACATTCGAAGAGCTCAGTAAGTTGATCGGGGAATACCTTAAACTGGCGAGCAGCATGCACATGGCGAGACACCGGTTTTACATGCACCGGCAGCGAGAAGGGCAAAGCATTCCAGACTTCGTGGCAGATCTCCGGCGACTGGCGAGCCTATGTAAGTTCCCAGATGCATGAAAACGGAGATACTGCGAGACTTTTTTTATTGAGGGCATCAGGCACACTGCGGTTTTCAGGAAACTGATTGAGACCAAAGACTTGACCTTGGAAGCGGCGGCTCTGATAGCCCAGACATTTATCTCAGGGGAGGAAGAGACCAGATTGATGTATGATAAAAATCTTGGCTCAAATGCGGCAAACGACCAGGGAGTCAACATTGTTAACGCGGCACACCGTTCTCTAGGCAGACAAGGGCAATCGGACATGCCCCAGCATGTAGTCGAACCCAAAGGGGGAATTCAACAGAGACAATGGCTAGCTGAACGGCGATTCATGCCATCGCAATGGACAATGCGGCCAGTAACGGGGCCATCAATACCTGTTAATGGTGCGCTTAAGGACAGTTACAGAGACAGTCAGAGACGATCGACTGGTAATGGACCTTTTGTTTCCAACAACAGGGCCTCCAGCTCATGCTGGAGGTATGGAGGCAAACACCCAGCCAGAGCTTGCAGGTATCAGCAATATACCTGCAGAAACTGCAATGTCAGCGGTCACTTGACGCATATGTGCAGGAAGCCTGCAGCCAGGTTGATGTACAAGGAGGACGTAAGCCCTACGAGGCCAAATGAATACTGGGGGAAATCGCTGGAAGCTGAAGTTCAGCGAGTTCATTTGGAGCACACATACAGTTCATATACCAGGACGCCAACGATAATGATGAAAGTGCTCCTCAATGGAATCCCAGTATTAATGGAGCTAGACACGGGGGCCAGCCAGTCCCTGATGAATATCAAACAGTTTGAAAAGTTGTGGGTGTCCAAGGCCAGGAGGCCAACATTATTGCCAATTGACGCACAGCTACGGACATATAGTAAGGAGATCATTCCAGTGCTAGGCAGCGCCACGGTAGTCGTGACCCACAAAGATTCGGAGAACAGGTTGCCACTCTGGATTGTCCCGGGGGACAGTCCCGCACTACTGGGGAGGAGTTGGCTTGCTGTCATGAACTGGAAATGGGGCGATGTCAATGCAATTACTTCTGTGGAGCGAGTATCGTGCTCACAGGTCCTGGACAAATTTGACTCATTATTTCAACCTGGCATCGGCACTTTCACGGGGGCCAAGGTAGTGATTCACATAAACCCGGACGCCAGGCCAGTACACCACAACGCCAGAGCGGTGCCGTACGTGATGCGGGAAAAAATAGAATGTGAATTGGACCGCCTGCTGAGGGAAGGCATCATCTCGCCAGTCGAATTCAGTGACTGGGCGAGCCCGATCATACCAGTGCTCAAGGCAGATGGGTCGGTCAGGATACGTGGCGATTACAAGGCCACCATAGAAACATAGAAAATACGTGCAGGAGTAGGCCATTCGGCCCTTCTAGCGTGCACCGCCATTCAATGAGTTCATGGCTGAACATGCAAATTCAGTACCCCATTCCTGCTTTCTCACCATACTCCTTGATCCCCCTAGTAGTAAGGACCTCATCGAACTCCTTTTTGAATATATTTAGTGAATTGGCCTCAACTACTTTCTGTGGTAGAGAATTCCACAGGTTCACCACTCTCTGGGTGAAGAAGTTTCTCCTCATCTCGGTCCTAAATGGCTTACCCCTTATCCTTGGACTGTTACTCCTGGTTCTGGACTTCCCCAACATTGGGAACATTCTTCCTGCATCTAACCTGTCTGAACCCATCAGAATTTTAAACGTTTCTATGAGGTCCCCTCTCATTCTTCTGAATTCCAGTGAATACAAGCCCAGTTGATCCAGTCTTTCTTGATAGGTCAGTCCCGCCATCCCGGGAATCAGTCTGGTGAACCTTCGCTGCACTCCCTCAATAGCAAGAATGTCCTTCCTCAAGTTAGGAGACCAAAACTGTACACAATACACCAGGTGTGGCCTCACCAAGGCCCTGTACAACTGTAGCAACACCTCCCCGCCCCTGTACTCAAATCCCCTCGCTATGAAGGCCAACATGCCATTTGCTTTCTTAACCGCCTGCTGTACCTGCATGCCAACCTTCAATAACTGATGTACCATGACACCCAGGTCTCGTTGCACCTCTCCTTTTCCTAATCTGCCACCATTCAGATAATAGTCTGTCTCTCTGTTTTTACCAGCAAAGTGGATAACCTCACATTTATCCACATTATACTTCATCTGCCATGCATTTGCCCACTCATCTAACCTATCCAAGTCACTCTGCAGCCTCATAGAATCCTCCTCGCAGCTCACACTGTCACCCAACTTAGTGTCATCCGCAAATTTGGAGATACTACATTTAATCCCCTCGTCTAAATCATTAATGTACAGTGTAAACAGCTGAGGCCCCAGCACAGAACCTTGCGGTACCCCACTAGTCACTGCCTGCCATTCTGAAACGTACCCATTTACTCCTACTCTTTGCTTCCTGTCTGACAACCAGTTCTCAATCCATGTCAGCACACTACCCCCAATCCCATGTGCTTTAACTTTGCACATTAATCTCTTGTGTGGGATCTTGTCGAAAGCCTTCTGAAAGTCCAAATATACCACATCAACTGGTTCTCCCTTGTCCACTCTACTGGAAACATCCTCAAAAAATTCCAGAAGATTTGTCAAGCATGATTTCCCTTTCACAAATCCATACTGACTTGGACCTATCATGTCACCTCTTTCCAAATGTTTTGTATGAGATCCTTAATAATTGATTCCATCATTTTACCCACTACTGAGGTCAGGCTGACCGGTCTATAATTCCGTGTTTTCTCTCTCCCTCCTTTTTTAAAAAGTGGGGTTACATTGGCTACCCTCCACTCGATAGGAACTGATCCAGAGTCAATGGAATGTTGGAAAATGACTGTCAATGCATCCGCTATTTCCAAGGCCACCTCCTTAAGTACTCTGGGATGCAGTCCATCAGGCCCTGGGGATTTATCGGCCTTCAATCCCATCAATTTCCCCAAAACAATTTCCCGACTAATAAGGATTTCCCTCAGTTCCTCCTCCTTACTAGACCCTCTGACCCCTTTTATATCCGGAAGGTTGTTTGTGTCTTCCTTAGTGAATACCGAACCAAAGTACTTGTTCAATTGGTCTGCCATTTCTTTGTTCCCCGTTATGACTTCCCGATTCTGACTGCAGGGGACCTACGTTTGTCTTTACTAACCTTTTTCTCTTTACATATCTATAGAAACTTTTGCAATCCGTCTTAATGTTCCCTCCAAGCTTCTTCTCGTACTCCATTTTTCCTGCCCTAATCAAACCCTTTGTCCTCCTCTGCTGAGTTCTAAATTTCTCCCAGTCCCTGGGTTCGCTGCTATTTCTGGCCAATTTGTATGCCACTTCCTTGGCTTTAATACTATCCCTGATTTCCCTTGATAGCCACGGTTGAGCCACCTTCCCTTTTTTATTTTTACACCATACAGGAATGTACAATTGTTGTAGTTCATCCATGCAGTCTCTAAATGTCTGCCATTGCCCATCCACAGTCAACCCCTTAAGTATCATTCGCCAATCTATCCTAGCCAATTCACGCCTCATACCTTCAAAGTTACCCTTCTTTAAGTTCTGGACCATGGTCTCTGAATTAACTGTTTCATTCTCCATCCTAATGCAGAATTCCACCATATTATGGTCACTCTTCCCCAAGGGGCCTCGCACAATGAGATTGCTAATTAATCCTCTCTCATTACACAACACCCAGTCTAAGATGGCCTCCCCCCTAGTTGGTTCCTCGACATATTGGTCTAGAAAACCATCCCTTATGCACTCCAGGAAATCCTCCTCCACCGTATTGCTTCCAATTTGGTTAGCCCAATCTATGTGCATATTAAAGTCACCCATTATAACTGCTGCACCTTTATTGCATGCACCCCTAATTTCCTGTTTGATGCCCTCCCCAACATCACTACTACTGTTTGGAGGTCCTGTACACAATTCCCACTAACGTTTTTTGCCATTTGGTGTTCTGCAGCTCTACCCATATAGATTCCACATCATCCAAGCTAATGTCCTTCCTAACTATTGCATTAATCTCCTCTTTAACCAGCAATGCTACCCCACCTCCTTTTCCTTTTGTTCTATCCTTCCTGAATGTTGAATAACCCTGGATGTTGAGTTCCCAGCCCTGATCATCCTGGAGCCACGTCTCTAATACCAATCACATCATATTTGTTAACATCTATTTGCACAGTTAATTCATCCACCTTATTACGGATACTCCTTGCATTAAGACACAAAGCCTTCAGGCTTGTTTTTTTTAAAACACCCTTTGTCCTTTCAGAATTTTGCTGTACAGTGGCCCTTTTTGTTCTTTGCCTTGGATTTCTCTGCCCTCCACTTTTCCTCATCTCCTTTCTGTCTTTTGCTTTCGTCTCCTTTTTGTTTCCCTCTGTCTCCCTGCATTGGTTCCCATCCCCCTGCCATATTAGTTTAACTCCTCCCCAACAGCACTAGCAAACACACCCCCCCCTAGGACATTGGTTCCGGTCCTGCCCAGGTGCAGACCGTCCAGTTTGTACTGGTCCCACATCCCCCAGAACCGGTTCCAATGCCCCAGCAATTTGAATCCCTCCCTGCTGCACCACTGCTCAAGCCACGTATTCATCTGCGCTATCCTGCGATTCCTACTCTGACTAGCATGTGGCACTCGTAGCAATCCCGAGATTACTACTTTTGAGGTCCTACTTTTTAATTTAGCTCCTAGCTCCTTAAATTCGTTTCGTAGAACCTCATCCCTTTTTTTACCTATGTCGTTGTGCACCACGACAACTGGCTGTTCTCCCTCCCTTTTTAGAATGTCCTGCACCCGCTCCGAGACATCCTTGACCCTTGCACCAGGGAGGCAACATACCATCCTGGAGTCTCGGTTGCGGCCGTAGAAACGCCTATCTATTCCCCTCACAATTGAATCCCCTATCACTATCGCTCTCCCACTCTTTTTCCTGCCCTCCTGTACAGCAGAGCCAGCCACGGTGCCATGAACTTGGCTGCTGCTGCCCTCCCCTGATGAGTCATCCCCCTCAACAGTACTCAAAGCATTGTATCTGTTTTGCAGGGGGATGACCACAGGGGACCCCTGCACTACCTTCCTTGCACTACTCTGCCTGCTGGTCTTCCATTCCCTAGCTGGCTGTGGACCCTTCTCCTGCGGTAAGACCAACTCGTTACACGTGCTACTCACGTCATTCTCAGCATCGTGGATGCTCCAGAGTGAATCCACCCTCAGCTCCAATTCCACAACGCGGTCCATCAGGAGCTGGAGGCGGATACACTTCCCGCAGATGTAGTCGTCAGGGACACCAGAAGTGACACTGAGAAGGGTAACTTTGAAGGTATGAGGCGTGAATTGGCTAGGATAGATTGGCGAATGATACTTAAGGGGTTGTCTGTGGATGGGCAATGGCAGACATTTAGAGACCGCATGGATGAACTACAACAATTGTACATTCCTGTATGGCGTAAAAATAAAAAAGGGAAGGTGGCTCAACCGTGGCTATCAAGGGAAATCAGGGATAGTATTAAAGCCAAGGAAGTGGCATACAAATTGGCCAGAAATAGCAGCGAACCCGGGGACTGGGAGAAATTTAGAACTCAGCAGAGGAGGACAAAGGGTTTGATTAGAGCAGGGAAAATGGGGTACGAGAAGAAGCTTGCAGGGAACATTAAAACAGATTGCAAAAGTTTCTATAGATATGTAAAGAGAAAAAGGTTAGTAAAGACAAACGTAGGTCCCCTGCAGTCAGAATCAGGGGAAGTCATAACGGGGAACAAAGAAATGGCAGACCAATTGAACAAGTACTTTGGTTCGGTATTCACTAAGGAGGACACAAACAACCTTCCGGATATAAAAGGGGTCGGAGGGTCTAGTAAGGAGGAGGAACTGAGGGAAATCCTTATTCGTCGGGAAATTGTGTTGGGGAAATTGATGGGATTGAAGGCTGATAAATCCCCAGGGTCTGATGGACTGCATCCCAGAGTACTTAAGGAGGTGACCTTGGAAATAGCGGATGCATTGACAGTCATTTTCCAACATTCCATTGACTCTGGATTAGTTCCTATCGAGTGGAGGGTAGCCAATGTAACCCCACTTTTTAAAAAAGGAGGGAGAGAGAAAACAGGGAATTATAGACCGATCAGCCTGACCTCAGTAGTGGGTAAAATGATGGAATCAATTATTAAGGATCTCATAGCAGCGCATTTGGAAAGAGGTGACATGATAGGTCCAAGTCAGCATGGATTTGTGAAAGGGAAATCATGCTTGACAAATCTTCTGGAATTTTTTGAGGATGTTTCCAGTAGAGTGGACAAGGGAGAACCAGTTGATGTGGTATATTTGGACTTTCAGAAGGCTTTCGACAAGGTCCCACACAAGAGATTAATGTGCAAAGTTAAAGCACATGGGATTGGGGGTAGTGTGCTGACATGGATTGAGAACTGGTTGTCAGACAGGAAGCAAAGAGTAGGAGTAAATGGGTACTTTTCAGAATGGCAGGCAGTGACAAGTGGGGTACCGCAAGGTTCTGTGCTTGGGCCTCAGCTGTTTACACTTTACATTAATGATTTAGACGAGGGGATTAAATGTAGTATCTCCAAATTTGCGGATGACACTAAGTTGGGTGGCAGTGTGAGCTGCGAGGAGGATGCTATGAGGCTGCAGAGTGACTTGGATAGGTTAGGTGAGTGGGCAAATGCATGGCAGATGAAGTATAATGTGGATAAATGTGAGGTTATCCACTTTGGTGGTAAAAACAGAGAGACAGACTATTATCTGAATGGTGACAGATTAGGAAAAGGAGAGATGCAACGAGACCTGGGTGTCATGGTACATCAGTCATTGAAGGTTGGCATGCAGGTACAGCAGGCGGTTAAGAAAGCAAATGGCATGTTGGCCTTCATAGCGAGGGGATTTGAGTACATAGAAACATAGAAACATAGAAAATAGGTGCAGGAGTAGGCCATTCGGCCCTTCTAGCCTGCACCGCCATTCAATGAGTTCATGGCTGAACATTCAACTTCAGTACCCCATTCCTGCTTTCTCGCCATACCCTTTGATCCCCCTAGTAGTAAGGACCTCATCTAACTCCTTTTTGAATATATTTAGTGAATTGGCCTCAACAACTTTCTGTGGTAGAGAATTCCACAGGTTCACCACTCTCTGGGTGAAGAAGTTCCTCCGCATCTCGGTCCTAAATGGCTTACCCCTTATCCTTAGACTGTGACCTCTGGTTCTGGACTTCCCCAACATTGGGAACATTCTTCCTGCATCTAACCTGTCTAACCCCGTCAGAATTTTAAATGTTTCTATGAGGTCCCCTCTCATTCTTCTGAACTCCAGTGAATACAAGCCCAGTTGATCCAGTCTTTCTTGATAGGTCAGTCCCGCCATCCCGGGAATCAGTCTGGTGAACCTTCGCTGCACTCCCTCAATAGCAAGAATGTCCTTCCTCAGGTTAGGAGACCAAAACTGTACACAATACTCCAGGTGTGGCCTCACCAATGCCCTGTACAACTGTAGCAACACCTCCCTGCCCCTGTACTCAAATCCCCTTGCTATGAAGGCCAACATGCCATTTGCTTTCTTAACCGCCTGCTGCACCTGCATGCCAACCTTCAATGACTGATGTACCATGACACCCAGGTCTCTTTGCACCTCCCCTTTTCCTAATCTGTCACCATTCAGATAATAGTCTGTCTCTCTGTTTTTACCACCAAAGTGGATAACCTCATATTTATCCACATTATACTTCATCTGCCATGCATTTGCCCACTCACCTAACCTATCCAAGTCGCTCTGCAGCCTCACAGCATCCTCCTCGCAGCTCACACTGCCACCCAACTTAGTGTCATCCGCAAATTTGGAGATACTACATTTAATCCCCTCATCTAAATCATTAATGTACAGTGTAAACAGCTGGGGCCCCAGCACAGAACCTTGCGGTACCCCACTAGTCACTGCCTGCCATTCTGAAAAGTACCCATTTACTCCTACTCTTTGCTTCCTGTCTGACAACCAGTTCTCAATCCATGTCAGTACACTACCCCCAATCCCATGTGCTCTAACTTTGCACATCAATCTCTTGTGTGGGACCTTGTCGAACGCCTTCTGAAAGTCCAAATATACCACATCAACTGGTTCTCCCTTGTCCACTCTACTGGAAACATCCTCAAAAAATTCCAGAAGATTTGTCAAGCATGATTTCCCTTTCACAAATCCATGCTGACTTGGACCCATCATGTCACCTCTTTCCAAATGCACTGCTATGACATCCTTAATAATTGATTCCATCATTTTACCCACTACCGATGTCAGGCTGACCGGTCTATAATTCCCTGTTTTCTCTCTCCCTCCTTTTTTTAAAAGTGGGGTTACATTGGCTACCCTCCACTCGATCCCATCAATTTCCCCAACACAAATTCCCGGCTAATAAGGATTTCCCTCAGTTCCTCCTCCTTACTAGACCCCCCGACCCCTTTTATAACCGGAAGGTTGTTCGTGTCCTCCTTCGTGAATACCGAACCAAAGTACTTGTTCAATTGGTCCGCCATTTCTTTGTTCCCCGTTGTGACTTCCCCTGATTCTGACTGCAGGGGACCTACGTTTGTCTTTACTAACCTTTTTCTCTTTACATATCTATAGAAACTTTTGCAATCCGTCTTAATGTTCCCTGCAAGCTTATTCTCATACTCCATTTTCCCTTCCCTAATCAAACCCTTTGTCCTCCTCTGCTGAGTTCTAAATTTCTCCCAGTCCCCAGGTTCGCTGCTATTTCTGGCCAATTTGTATGCCACTTCCTTGGCTTTAATACTATCCCTGATTTCCCTTGATAGCCACGGTTGAGCCACCTTCCCTTTTTTATTTCTATGCCAGACAGGAATGTACAATTGTTGTAGTTCATCCATGCGGTCTCTAAATGTCTGCCATTGCCCATCCACAGTCAACCCCTTAAGTATCATTCGCCAATCCATCTCAGCCAATTCACGCCTCATACCTTCAAAGTTAGCCTTCTTTAAGTTCTGGACGATGGTCTCTGAATTAACTGTTTCATTCTCCATCCCAATGCAGAATTCCACCATATTATGGTCACTCTTCCCCAAGGGGCCTCGCACAACGAGATTGCTAATTAATCCTCTCTCATTACATAACACCCAGTCTAAGATGGCCTCCCCCCTAGTTGCTTCCTCGACATATTGGTCTAAAAAACCATCCCTTATGCACTCCAGAAAATCCTCCTCCACCGTATTGCTTCCAGTTTGGTTAGCCCAATCTATGTGCATATTAAAGTCACCCATTATAACTGCTGCACCTTTATTGCACGCACCCCTAATTTCCTGTTTGATGCCCTCCCCAACATCACTACTACTGTTTGGAGGTCTGTACACAACTCCCACTAATGTTTTTTGCCCTTTGGTGTTCTGCAGCTCTACCCATATAGATTACACATCATCCAAGCTAATATCCTTCCTAACTATTGCCTTAATCTCCTCCTTAACCAGCAATGCTACCCCACCTCCTTTTCCTTTTATTCTATCCTTCCTGAATGTTGAATACCCCTGGATGTTGAGTTCCCAGCCCTGCTCATCCTGGAGCCACGAATCCGTAATCCCAATCACATCATATTTGTTAACATCTATTTGCACAGTTAATTCATCCACCTTATTGCGGATACTCCTTGCATTAAGACACAAAGCCTTCAGGCTTGTTTTTTTAACACCCTCTGTCCTTTTAGAAATTTGCTGTACAATGGCCCTTTTTGTTCTTTGCCTTGGGTTTCTCTGCCCTCCACTTTTCCTCATCTCCTTTCTGTCTTTTGTTTTTGCCTCCTTTTTGTTTCCCTCTATCTCCCTGCATTGGTTCCCATCCCCCTGCCATATTAGTTTAACTCCTCCCCAACAGCACTAGCAAACACTCCCCCGAGGACATTGGTTCCGATTGGTTCCAGGTGCAGACCGTCCGGATTGTACTGGTCCCACCTCCCCCAGAACCGGTTCCAATGCCCCAGGAATTTGAATCCCTCCCTGCTGCACCATTGCTCAAGCCAC
This sequence comes from Pristiophorus japonicus, assembly GCF_044704955.1. Taxonomy (NCBI): domain Eukaryota; kingdom Metazoa; phylum Chordata; class Chondrichthyes; family Pristiophoridae; genus Pristiophorus; species Pristiophorus japonicus. Next base: position 182,355,451 of record NC_091984.1, read on the forward strand.
GTATTCATCTGAGCTATCCTGCGATTCCTACTCTGACTAGCACGTGGCACTGGTAGCAATCCCGAGATTACTACTTTTGAGGTCCTACTTTTTAATTTAGCTCCTAGCTCCTTAAATTCATTTCGTAGGAACTCATCCCTTTTTTTACCTATGTCATTGGTACCAACGTGCACCACGACAACTGGCTGTTCTCCCTCCCTTTTTAGAATGTCCTGCACCCGCTCCGAGACATCCTTGACCCTTGCACCAGGGAGGCAACATACCATCCTGGAGTCTCGGTTGCGGCCGCAGAAACGCCTATCTATTCCCCTTACAATTGAATCCCCTATCACTATCGCTCGCCCACTCTTTTTCCTGCCCTCCTGTGCAACAGAGCCAGCCACGGTGCCATGAACATGGCTGCTGCTGCCCGCTCCTGATGAGTCATCCCCCTCAACAGCACTCAAAGCAGTGTATCTGTTTTGCAGTGGGATGACCACAGGGGACCCCTGCACTACCTTCCTTGCACTACTCTTCCTGCTGGTCTTCCATTCCCTCGCTGGCTGTGGACTCTTCTCCTGCGGTAAGACCAACTCGCTACACGTGATACTCACGTCATTCTCAGCATCGTGGATGCTCCAGAGTGAATCCACCTTCAGCTCCAACTCCGCATCGCGGACCGTCAGTAGCCGGAGGTGGACACACTTCCCGCACATGTAGTCGTCAGGGACACTGGTGTTGTCCCCAAGTTCCCACATGGTACAGGAGGAGCATATCACGTGACCGAGCTGTCCTGCCATGACTTAACCCTTAGATACACTTAAATTGCCGACAACAATGTTAAAAGTTACTGACTAATAAAGAAAAAGAAAAACTACTCACCAATCAGCAGCCAATCACTTACCACGTTGGCTGTGACGTCACCTTTTGATTTCTTTCTACTTCTTTTTTGACTTCTCTCAGCTGGAGCTGCACCGGTACGTCTCTCTCAGCTCCCGCCTCTCTCGACGCTCCCCGGACTGCTGAGCCTTTTATAGGCCGCTGCCTCTCTCGACTCCCGCCTCTCTCGACGCTCCCCGGACTGCTGAGCCTTTTATAGGCCGCTGCCTCTCTCGACTCCCGCCTCTCTCGACGCTCCCCGGACTGCTGAGCCTTTTATAGGCCGCTGCCTCCCTCGACTCCCGCCTCTCTCGACGCTCCCCGGACTGCTGAGCCTTTTATAGGCCGCTGCCTCCCTCGACTCCCGCCTCTCTCGACGCTCCCCGGACTGCTGAGCCTTTTATAGGCCGCTGCCTCTCTCGACTCCCGCCTCTCTCGACGCTCCCCGGACTGCTGAGCCTTTTATAGGCCGCTGCCTCTCTCGACTCCCACCTCTCTCGACGCTCCCCGGACTGCTGAGCCTTTTATAGGCCGCTGCCTCTCTCGACTCCCGCCTCTCTCAGGGGCAGGGAGGTGTTGCTACAGTTGTACAGGGCCTTGGTGAGGCCACATCTGGAGTATTGTGTACAGTTTTGGTCTCCTAACTTGAGGAAGGACATTCTTGCTATTGAGGGAATGCAGCGAAGGTTCACCAGACTGATTCCCGGGATGATGGGACTGACCTATCAAGAAAGACTGGATCAACTCTGCTTGTATTCACTGGAGTTCAGAAGAATGAGAGGGGACCTCATAGAAACGTTTAAAATTCTGACAGGTTTAGACAGGTTGGATGCAGAAAGAATGTTCTCAATGTTGGTGAAGTCCAGAACCAGGGGTCACAGTCTAAGGATAAGGGGTAAGCCATTTAGGACCGAGATGAGGAGAAACTTCTTCACCCAGAGAGTGGTGAACCTGTGGAATTCTCTACCACAGAAAGTAGTTGAGGCCAATTCACTAAATATATTCAAAAGGGAGTTAGATGAAGTCCTTACTACTCGGGGGATCAAGGGGTATGGCGAGAAAGCAGGAATGGGGTACTGAATTTGCATGTTCAGCCATGAACTCATTGAATGGCGGTGCAGGCTATAAGGGCCGAATGGCCTACTCCTGCACCTATTTTCTATGTTTCCCACATGGTACAGGAGGACCGAGCTCTCCTGCCATGACTTAACCCTTAGATACACTTAAATTGGCAACAACAATGTTAAAAGTTACTCACTGTTATAGAAGAAAAAAAAGAAAAGAAAAACTACTCACCAATCACCAGCCAATCACTTACCCCCTTGGCTGTGACGTCACCTTTCTATTTCTTTCTATTTCTTTTTTTGCCTTCTCCCTGTAGCTGTACAAGCTGGGCCTTTTATAGGCCTCTCGCCGAAGTCCCGACTGCCTCTCCACGCATCTCTCACCGACTCTGGGCCCCGGACTCCTTGCTGTGCCTTTTATAGGCCTCTCTCCGAAGTCCTGACTGCCTCTCCACGCACCTCTCGCCGACCATCAATCGGGTGTCACTCCAAGACTAGTACCCGTTACTGAGAGCGGAGGACCTCTTTGCGAAGCTATCCGGTGGCAAACTTTTTTCAAAATTGGACCTGACCTCAGCTTACATGACCCAGGAACTGGCGAGTGAGTCGAAGAAGCTGACCACCATCACGACACACAAGAGGTTGTTTGAGTATAACAGGTGTCATTTCGGGATTCATTCGGCCGCCGCGATCTTTCAGCGAAATATGGAAAGCCTCCTCAAGTTGATTCCAAGGACGGTGGTTTTTCAAGACGACATCCTCATCACGGGTCACGATACTGAAGAACACCTCCACAACCTGGAGGAGGTGCTACGCAGACTGGACCGGGTAGGGCTGTGACTGAAAAAGGCGAAGTGTGTCTTCTTAGCTTCAGAGGTAGAATTCCTGGGGAGGAGGGTAGCAGCAGACGGGATCAGACCTACTGCGTCCAAAACGGAAGCGATCCAGAGAGCACCCAGACCCCGTAACACGACGGAGCTGCGTTCGTTCCTGGGGCTCCTGAACTATTTTGGTAACTTTCTTCCCAAATTGAGCACGCTGTTAAGAGCCGCTACACATGCACCTACGCAAAGGTCGCGATTGGGTCTGGGGGGACAGCCAGGAAAGGGCTTTTGATAGAGCACGCAATTTGTTATGCTCTAACAAACTGTTAACGTTATATGACCCGTGTAAGGAACTTATTTTAACGTGCGATGCATCGTCCTATGGGGTCGGGTGTGTGTTGCAGCATGTGAATGCCAATGGTCCGTTACAGCCGGTAGCTTATGCCTCCAGAAGTCTGTCCCAGGCAGAAAGGGGCTACGGGATGGTAGAAAAGGAAGCACTAGCATGTGTATATGCAGTAAAAAAAAAATGCACCAGTACCTGTTTGGCAGAAAATTTGAGCTGGAGACAGATCACAAACCCCTAACGTCCCTTTTGGCCGACAACAAGGTCATAAATGCGAATGCATCGGCCCGCATACAGAGGTGGGCACTCACATTAGCCGCCCATGACTACACAATTCGGCACAGACCAGGCACTGAAAACTGCGTCGATGCACTCAACAGGCTCCCACTAGTCACCACTGAGAGGGCAACTGAGCATAATGCTGAGATGGTCATGGCTGTTGAAGCTTTCAAAAGCGAAGGCTCACCTGTGACAGCCCGTCAGATTAGAGTCTGGACAAATAAGGACCCGCTACTGTCTTTAATTAAGAAATGTGTCCTGAATGGGACTGGGCAGCCACGTACGGGGCATGCCCTGAGGAATTTAAACCGTTTCATAGGCGCAAGGATGAACTCTCGATTCAGGCCGATTGCCTACTGTGGGGAAACCAAGCAATCATGCCCCAGAGGGGCAGAGAGGTGTTTGAGAGAACTTCACAATGAGCACCCGGGCATTGTCATGATGAAGGCAATTGCCAGGTCACACGTTTGGTGGCCAGGGATAAATGCAGACCTGGAATTTTGTTCGCAGGTGCAACACGTGTGCTCAGCTGGACAATGCACCCAGGGAAGCCCCCTTTAGCCCCTGGCCCGCCAAGCCATGGTCACGCATCCATGTGGATACGCTGGTCCTTTCATGGGAAAAATGTTTTTGGTTGTAGTTGACGCCTACTCCAAATGGATTGTGTGTGACATTTTAAATTCAAGCACATCCTCTGCCATGGTAGAAAGTCTACAGGCAATGTTCGCAGCCCATGGTCTACTGGATGTCTTGGTCAGCAACAATGGCCCGTGCTTCACAAGCACTGAATTCCAGGTCTTCATGGCAGGCAATTCAACCATGTCAGAATGGCACCGTTCAAGCTGGCCTGTAACGGCCTGGCGGAACGAGCAGTGCAGATAATCAAACACGGGATGCTCAGAATTCAAGGGGGTTCCCTACAAAGCCGCTTATCACGCCTCCTGTTGGCCAATAGATCCCGACCACACTCGCTCACAGGGGTTCCACCCGCAGAGCTGCTAATGAAAAGGACACTCAAAACCAGGTTATCCCTTATACACCCTGCTATGAAAGAAATTGTTGAGAGCAGGCTTCAGTCACAATGTGACTACCATGACAGAAATGCGAGGACGCGATGTATTGATGTCAATGACCCCGTTATTGTCCTTAATTACGCTGCAGGGCCCAAATGGCTTGCAGGCACTGTGATTGCCAAAGAGGGGAATAGGGTTTTGGTAGTTAAACTTACCAATGGACAAATCTGCCGCAAACACGTGGATCAAACTAAAAGGAGGTTCAGCAACCCCATAGAAGAAACAGAGGAAGAACACGACGTAGAGTTTACTCCACCACAGATGACCGAACACCGGAACCAAGTGGAGGAGAGTCCAGTCCCTGTGGGCAGTCCGGACAGGCCTGAGGCACCGCAAACAGCAGACACTCAGCCCAGCACCCAACGACCGGAGCCCCAACTCAGGCGCTCTACAAGGGAGCGTAAATCACCCGAGAGACTTAACCTGTGATCCCAATAAGACTTTGGGGGGGGGAGGTGATGTCATGTATTCAACTATCATTGTAACCCATGTATAAGCTGACCCAAGTTGTACACCTTGAGAACATTGACCACAAGGTGTGAACTTGTGGGAGACACTCCTAACCTGGACTTTCAGGTATAAAAGGGTAAGCTCCACCCACCTTCATCACTTGAGGTCTTGGTAATAAAGGTAACTGGTCACAGAGTGACCTTCTCTCAGGTATAGGCCTCGTGTGCATTTATACTTTATAGTAAGGACATATCAATAAGGATGAGTAAAATCTACACATGCATCATCTTCACTTGGCTTTAATGAGTGAATGATGATCAACGCCAATGATTCTAGTTGTGGGGGAGGGAGTGCTGGTCTCCACAAGCTGTCTTGACATGTGTGGGGCACACTCACCTCTTCCAAATATCTAGTTGGTGGAAATACCAGTCCTCATCGATTCTTCCCGATGAGGTCATACAATCATCCACTGATTGTATGTAAATATGCCTTTTTATTCACTTGAAAGCACCGAAGGACCTGTAGCTGACCAGCCAAATCAGCATTACACCATAACCTTTATATGAATGCTCAGCCACAACAGTGGGGTGTATTAATTATAGCTTTAATAGACATTAAAATTAGCAGCCAATACAACAAAGAAATTAGCCTTCTCACTGCAGCTTTCTGATCTGCCTTGCACAGTCCTCCATATTCCCAAAATGCTTGAAAGCTGCGCTCAGTGATAGAACTTAATCTCAGCCTTGTTTGTAGCATTACTAGGCACTGTGTCATTTCAGGAACATCACACCAAGTGAGCCCACTGTAGGATGTACTAAAATGCCGTGCTACATTAATTCCAGCAGAGCCTCTGTCTCGGCCTCCAGTAGTTAGACTGAACTCGTAGATGGGTTCCCCCAAGCAATTCATCCTTCCCCTTGTCATTTCATAGATCAAAGATATGGAAGGTATTTGTTAATTTGACAATCTCAGCAAGTGTTTGTGAGGAATGAAACAAAACTGTGCGACCTGTTGTCAAATATAAGGGAGATAAAAATGAAAAGAACTTGCATTTCTATTCAAGGAAATCTTAACCAATTAAGCAGGTGAGTTGCAGGACGACAATGCGGTTTTAAATGTAGGTATATGTACTATTTTGCACAGATTTACAGGCAGTTGGGTGACCACTGAGAAGACACCAGTCATATTGTTCTATTAAGGACTCCTACTCCAATTATACATTTTTTTTTTTAAAATGCACACATTTTAGGGCGGTTCTGTCCATCCATTGATGAATTGATTTTGGATTAACCAAAAATTATATCAATAATTACTCAGTTAGGTATAACAGAACAATAAATAACATATAATGCCAATGCAGAGAAGTGTTGGGACAAAAAACAGTTAATGGATGTCTATGATAAAGGGATGTACATGTGCAAAGGTGAAAAAAGGAAATAGGTGTGGCTGTGATTATTGATCACTGGAAGTTTGCAGACAATGTGTAATTATCAACAAAGCTAATCAAATACTCAGGCAAATGGGGCTGGTTGACGATAAGTTCTAAACTTTTACATATCAGTTGTGAGACCACATGCAGAATATTGTATGCTATTTTGGGCAGCCTATCTTTAAAAATGACAATTGTGACCAGAAAGTTCAGAGAGGAGTGAAAAGGACTTGGGGCATGAGGTGACATCAGCCCGTTCTTTTTTTGGCAAATTTTTATGTTAAAAATGAAGGGCGTTGGTGACAGGAAATTTAACAGATTCTATTTTAAGCACCCAGGTGCATTAGTGGTCACCTGCAGAATAAAGTTACCATTATTCTGCTCGAACAATGTGCTTTAATCCCAGCCTTGATTAACCAGTACATGCTGCAGCAGTGTGACGCTTTCAACCTCCTCAGCCTTCATGACCCCTGAATGAGATTGCTAATTTAGTGGCAGCTCTAGGTTGTGGGGAAATGCCCTCCAGAACTGGGTGGAGACTTCAAACTCATTTTGCATTCAGGCTCTTTCTTTTACCCGGTCAGTGTAGGCCCCAGTCATGAAAGGACAGTGGCTGACCCATTGCAGTTTTCCATGAGCTACTCTTTAAGATGCTGAGAGGTAGCAGGGCAGGGTTGAACAGAGGAGCGACGGGGAAGGAATTTGAAGTTTTTACCCTGTTTATACAGAAATTCCTCTCGGGTGATTAAAAAGGTGAAGTAGAGTCCGTGACATACACTTGTACAATGTTTCTAGAAGAAATAGGCCTGTTTATCCAAATTCTTCTTTGTTCCGTAACTTGTAGTCATAATCTTTATGGAAGAGAATATCCAAACAAATAAAGCCTGTGCATTTCCTGGAAGGCCACAGTACAGATCATTCTGAAATCTCTGGAGGAGAGCTGCTCTTTAACCCCTATTTGTTTTGTAATTTCTCCTTTTTTGAACAGTGACTGAGCAATTAGTCCCTGGTTGCTTAAAAACGTACTTGCACTTATAAAGCCCACCTGATTGGTCCAACACTACACTGTAGCCACATTTACACAGTAGTCTTGGCTGGTCTGACCCTATAGTGTACCATCATAAAGACAGTGTTGGATCAATGACACCATGGGGTTGATATTAACCCCCATGACAGGTGGGAGGGGGTTGGGAGCGGGTTTAAAATGTTTTCCCCTGATATTAGTAACAAATGTTAATAAATATAATGAGCCTTTTAGACTGTACCAAATTTATATTTGCTCTCATGATGCAGAACATTTAATTACAATATTTAAATAAGGCTCCCACATTGCAGTTGGGAGCCCGATTTAAATTTAATGTTGGCCGGCCGGCCAGCTTTCCCAGGGCTCGGGAAACTAGGCAGCTAAATGGAGACGGGAGCAGATAGATCAAGCAGGTAAGTGCTTTTGTTAGCACTGGTTGTGGAGCACGAATGCTCCCCCAGCCCATCGAGCAAACTTACCCCTCAATCTTTCCTTCCCTCCTTGCTGCCCCGCACCAAGTCCCCCTCCAAATTGTTCCGACCTTTTCCAATTGCCGGGGACCATCCCAAATGGTCCACGGCTGCAGCTTTCTACTGCTGCCTTTTCCACGTGGCAGCCGACCAGCCTGTCAATCTGCCAGTTGGGAAACAGAATAAAAAGTTATAATATGGCTAAATTTGGCAGGACCTCCACGTTCCCGGGATTCCCCCCCCACAAATATCAGGACCCATCGATCAACTACCCAGATTTATCAATAAATCCAGATGAGCCCCATTGTTCTGAACTGGCATTAGCCACTTCAGACAGGAGAAAAAATGGTCATAGGCTGCTGCTCCACTTCGCTAATCGAAAATGCATTAATAGAATGGATTTGATTTTCAGAACATTGAAACTTCACAAGGGGAGGATCCGTAGTTATAATTGATTTTCTGTGAGGCTGTATGCATGTGTCTTATGTACTTGCTTGTATTTGGCGGCAAAGAAGAGCCTGAGAATGGCTTGATGAGTCTATTACATGGGCCTGAAATGTTAGTGTAACAATGTGATCTCGCTGAATTATGTTCTTTTTAAATTTTATTTTAGAAAGTCATCCAATAGATACAAAATTGCAAGAGCACCATAAAACACAAGGCAGCTATCCATGGAGTGGTGGTTAGTCATAAATCTTAGACTGGAGTGATAATGCTTTATGGCAGGTTTGAACCATCTGCACAGGCAACTAAGCGTTGGCAACAAATAGAATAGTGCAACAGCTCATTCGAAACTTTTGCAAATCATAGTTTGCACAGACAAGCATCTCCTGCAGAGTGACCCACAGCCGATGGGAGAGCCACAGACCCCAAAAGAGACCTACCACCTGCACCACTAGTTTCCAAACAGGGGCCCAGCGCCTGTGCCGAGAGCATAGACTGATGGCACCTGTAATTAGCCAGATTGGAGTGAATCGAATTGGCTGAATACTGGCTTCTGTGCTGGTGGGGACCTCAGGAGGAGGCAGGGATGGATCATTCACTCGGCACTTCTGGCTGAAGATGATTGCAAACGCTTCAGACTTGACTTTTGCACTTGCCTGTTGGGCTCCACCATCATTGAGGATGGGGATATTCATGGAGCCTCCTCCTTCAGTTAATTGTTTAATTGTCCACCACCATTCATGACTGGATGTGGCAGGACTACAGAGCTTTGATTTGATCCGTTGGTTGTGGAATTGCTTAGCTTTGTCTATAACATGCTGTTTCCGCTGTTTAGCATGCATGTAGTCCTGTGTTGCAGCTTCCCCAGGTTGGCATCTCATTTTTAGGTACGCCTGGTGCTGCTTCTGGCATGCTCATCTGCACTCTTCATTGTACCAGGGTTGGTCCCCTCGCTTGACAGTAATGGTAGAGTGAGGCATATGCCAGGCCATGAGGTTACAGATTGTGGTGGGGAGCCCCAGGTGCAGAGCGGAAAGCCCTTGTCTCTGAGCAGCCACCCTCGAGTTTGACGTGGTGGCTGGAAGATTGCTGGCACACCGGACTGGTGCAGGATGAAAGCATCACGAAGCCATCAATGCATTGCTCCTTGCTTTAATGGATACAAGAGAAGTGCTCTTGTAAGACCCTAGATGGGCAAGGCCTCCTGTTGACAGTCCTTCCGGCCCATCTCCTTCTCCACGCATCTTCTCCTATTCTTCGGGAAGGCCTCCACTTCCTCTCCCGAAGATACTAGAGTGCAAGGGGCACTGCAACTAGAGCCACCATGACTGTGAGCATGTGTTGTGAGCAGAAGCCTTTAAATAAGAATGAAGGTGCTCTCCAGTTGCAACAACACTCCGTCACCTTAGGAACTTGAAAGAAGTTTGGAAAGCTACAAGAGTTGCAGAAAGTTACACACAGCCAGTCAAACTGAGCATGGCATCTGCAAGTTTTTGCTGATGATCCCTTTAAATAATGCTGCTGGAGGCTCCTTCCTGCTTGTGAACACTTGGTCAGCTAGTCATAATTAACACAGGCTGGTAAGTGGAGCGGCAAACTAGAAAATGGCAGCTCCGGTGTCAGGTGTGCATTACACACTCACTGATCTGCATAATCTACATATCCCTAGTGAGCGCAGACATCGGCAATGCTGCCATCCAGCCGAAAATGGCAGCCGCCGTGAGACCTGCCGGCAGCAAGCAGAAATGAGGCAGCCGCCATTATTTTTCCAAAATGGGCTTGAACAGCCAGCGCAACACCTCCAATTTCTAGGCCCATGAGCTTCATTTGGAGCCTTCGAAGACAGTTTATGTTGGCATTCTGAAGAATATTAGTTGAGGTAGATAAGTCAAATAGTAAATAGAAAAGAAGAAAAGAATCACTAGACCAGAAGAATATTACTATGGCCCTGATTTTGCACTCAAAATAATGGTGAGGCCAACAGCACTTACTGTTATCGGACAGCAACTTCCAGCACATGCATAGTTAAACCATGGAAATCAGGAAGTTTCTGTCTGAGTTGCCCTGGTCCTCCAGAAGCTTCGCTACACCAGTATCTCGCCCAACAATTCGTCGTTGCAACACATGGAGTTGCTGTACTTACCCATTAAACTCGCCAGAAAAAGTTAAAGCCTGTCCATTCCAGTGTATGTGGATTTTTAATTGTGTGATAAAGCTTAATTAATGCCAAACAACCTCACTGGCACTGAAAATTAATCTTTACAAGTGTGGAAACTCATTCATTCTTTCAGATTTTAGTTATTGTTGGAGATGGTTTTTTTTTTTAAAACTTGTTTTCATTTTTCTCTCTTACCTCTCAATCCCATCCTATTTTTCCTCTCTATTTTGCTTTATGTACACGATTTGGCATTGAATTAAATATTCTAACTTACACTTCCTGGTTTAGACTCTGCGCTGCTAATTAAGAATTCTTCAATCTGGTTGGTTAAGGAGTAACACAGTTGCTTGTCTTTTTCACAAGGTCTCAGACACCCTGTAGAGCACACCACACTGAAATGGATTTCTAATTACCGCAAGTGCAGTGCAAAAGCCCATAGAAAGACCGTGGGCTAGTGCTGTTCTTTTCTTCAAAATGCCATGGAATCTTTTACATGCACCCAAGAGGGCAAATGGGGCCTCGGTTTAAATCTCATCTGAAGAAAGACGACACCTCGGTACTGCACTGAAGTGTGAACCTAGATTTTATAAAATAACTATCCATTATTTCATACCATACAAGTTGTTAGCAAAGTCTAACAATTACATTATTTATTCACTTGTTCATTTACGGTTCAATGGATTTGTTTGGCAGGTAAAGCCTAAAACAAAGTCTACTGGAATGCCATTCTGCTGCTTCTTGAAGGCAGGAAAGACCCTGCTGAGGTACAGGATAAAGGCAGTAGCTAAAGAAATCTATAGAAGGGTTTTCTGTTTGCTATCCTGGGTACATTATCAATCTTGCCTAGCTATCAGTGAAGTGTAGGATACCAAGTGAGAGCTTGTCTGAGGAGAATAGTTAGACACAAAAATAAAAATTGAGCAGGGTAAAAAGACCCAAAAGTGCAACACAATTAACCAGGAGTATTTCATTACATCCAAACCTTGTGATGGAATAGGATAAAAACAAATTACACAACATCAATATATTAACACAAAATAATATTGCATATTCTGCTAATAAATAGGACTGAATATGTGTTTATGGTATTGGACACTGACATCATTCAGAAACTCGGCCAGAACAAGCGATGAACAATTGGAAATGCAGCACAAGAAATGGATCTGAGCTGGCATTTAGAACCAATCTTCATCAACATTTAGGGCAGGGGTGGCATTAAATGGAAGTACAAAATGCACACCCAGAATGTGCAAGGGTCAAGTGGAAGCAAAATAAAGAAGTAAAAAAATGAAAGCAAACAACAAGGCAACAGTGAGCATTAAGGGTTTGTAGATCCTGAGTGGGTGCTCAACACAATGTGATCAACACAATGTGATCCAGGTCTAGTCTACTTGGAGCAAATTGAAGCTATTTATTCAACTTTAACAAGTGCAGTGACCTGAATTTGTGATGAAGCAAATTTCTCATTCTACACCAGGACAATTCTAGCACACAACTATTGGACTGATATTTATGATCCTCAACCACCCTCTCTTTCATATGTGCAGACAGCTCTTTATGATCCTTGGTTTGACTGAGTCCTACAATGACATAGGCAACATTCAGTATTAAATGCATCTGTTTCACACTCATAGACTGAATGCTGATCAGGATTGCACCTGCATTACAGCAACAGCTTTGTTTCATTGGAACAGGACATGTGGTGCTGGGCGATTAGGACAGTGATAAATCACAGCAATGGTGAGGTGATTCACCCGAAAAAAAACACTTTGATTTAGAGCAAAGGTACCTCAGATCTTTCAGAAAACTATCACAGAAGTAGGGCATGGTTCAGTTGTTCTGGATTCTTCCAGGAGTTTCTCAGAATTTCAAACGTGAGGAGTTTTAAAGAGTGCTTTGCATTAATTAATTGCGAACATAATGAATCTAGAGCCAGCTAGGTATACAAAGCGAACATTTGTATTTCCAGTGCGCTGTGCCATATAATGGCGGGATGCAGGCTTGCAGTCTATAATCCTCTACACTGAAGTTACTAATCACAGTTGTACTGCTGCAGGGAGTTACTGGAGTGAGGACACAGGCACACAGCAAGGACCACAGGTAAGAGGAGAGGGGCCAGAACTAATAGTAAGGCTACAAGAGTTGGACTGTATTGAGCAGTGAATTAAAACACCAGAAATACATGCCAATAGTGATTAGTTACAGGGATTTCACTAATCAAGGGTCCTACCAAAACATTAGCTTGTCTTTCAGTTGCTGACTAACTCGCTCTATATTTCCAACATTTACTGTTTATATTTCAGATTTCCAGCAATCACAGATTTTGTTTTATATCTATTCTTGAATCAAGGCACACTGCCTCCATTTCACTGAAATGTGAATCTCCGTGTCTCTACATGGGTGCACCCAATTACAGGGCCAATGGGCATCTATCAGGGGGTTGGTGCTGGTTGGGAATAGCGTTACGCTGAGCATGAAATAAGCGCCATCTGATTGTTTGAAATTGAATTTAAATGTGAAATGCGTAGCAAGTTAATAAATTTGGACGTGCTGTCGAATTTGCTGCAGTTACAGGTGTAATGCAGCCTCTTTAATGTCAGCCTTTGCTTTCGTAGGAGCTTATTTAGTATGTAAAAAACACTGATGAAAAATAATCCCATTTAGAGCAGAGAGCAGCACATACTAGCAATCACTGATAACATGCCTGTACACTGGGTGACTCAACCATTTTATATGCTGCAAGCTGATTGAGTAGCCCTGCTTCCATGGTAACAGCAAGTACAACAGCCCATCTGAATAGGATTCATATCCCAAATAAAGTGCTCTGCAGCACTAAAAACAGATTTCTCCAGATTGAAATCCCTCGCTCAATACACGGCTGACACCCACCTCTCACACAAAGCCGGTGTGCTATATTGGCGCATATTTCTACGCGCTCATGTTATTGCCTTCCCAGCATCGCTCTACTGGCACGTCCCTTGCCAACACATCCCTGAATCTCTGCTAATGCACGAACATACACCTCAGTGGCAATCCCCATCGCAAACATTCACCCTGTGCCATTCCATGCATACCCTTGCAACTCTGCCAATGCCTGTCTCTACTCCCTATACATCAATCTGCCAATAAACGCATTCCTAACATTTCAGAGATGCACACCTTCTCCAGTGTCCATGTCTACAACATCTTCATTTGGAGGGAGAAAAATAGACAGTGAAGTGCACTTGTGATGTAGCAAATTTGATCCATTGTAAGAAATTAATGGAGGAGCCTGCACCCGCACCCAAGTCCATCCTCCAGTGTTGACCATCACAAGACTTACCCTGGTGAGCTGCTCCAAGAGGCGTTGGTTCTGTTCAGAGAGTTCACGCAAGGCTCCTACTTTTTCTTTGTTTGCCTCGCGTAACTGGACCTGGTGTCTCTCCAACTCATCTTGAAGCTGTTTCAGATCACTCTCCAGCTCAGCAACACGGCCCTCCCACTCTCCCTCACGGTTCTCAAATCGTCTTCGCAACTCATGTTTCTCCTGTTCCAGATGCTGACGAGAGACAGAAAAACATGTCACCTTTGAGATAAAGGAAATATCAGCTTCTTTTAAAAAACAAAGAATTGAAGAATTTATGGAAACAGAAGCCTATGTACATTAACAAACCTATTTACCATAAAACCCTATGTATGAGTTGCATTAGGACACAAGTCTCATCCTTAAAGAATGCAAAAATATACACTAGATATGACTTGTACAGGAGTTTAGTTCTTACTCAGTGCTATATCCCACTGTTCATTGATCGGAGGTAAAAATGAATTCCTTTATTGTTTTTTTGTTTTACTACATGTTACTTTCCAATATCCATTCTAAAATCTTCAGCCATTTTTTAAAACCAGCTACTTAATTTGCCCAATTCCTTTAAATGCTATTAATCTCCCCACATTGGTCGCCTGGCCATAGCACTTGGTGCTATGTGTAGACTTCAGAATGATAAACGATATCTATCTCAACAACTTGTATTTATACAGCACCTTTAATGTAGAAACTGTCCCAATACACTTCACAAAGGAAGAAAGGAATAAACATTGGAGTCTTTATGGGGGAGTTAAGATAGGTCTCTGAAAACTTGATCAAAGAAATGGGTTTTCTGGTGACTTTTAAAGGTGGAGAGAGAAGTCGAGAGTCAGAGAGGTTTAGGGATGGCATGCCAGAGAATAGGGCTATCACAAAACAGAGGGAAGAGAATGCACAATAGATCAGAGGACCAAAAGAAACAGGTGACCGTGCAAGACTGGCAAAAGTTGCAGAACTGAATATACCAGGTTATACGGTTTACAGGAAGAATAGGGAAACTGGTAGAGGAGGAGTAGCCTTAGTGATTAAGAATGAAATTACTTCAATGATAAGAAAGAATACAAGAGGTAAGCAGGCAGTGGAGACTTTATGGGTAGAATTAAGAAATAGAAATGGATTTAAGACTGCAGTGGGAGTTGTGTATCAGCTGTAAAGTGGGAGAATGTATTAATGCAGAGATGTAGTAAAGACAGAGTGGTTTTAATGGAGAATTTTGGGATAAGCAGTCAAGCTCCTGTCAGAAAGGTAGCGAATTTCTTGAGTGTGTTTAGGACAGTTTCCTGCAACAATATGTCCTATATCCAACAAGGGAGCAGACCATAGTAGATTTAATATTGAGTAATGAACCAGATTTAGTCAACAGCCTGATGGTGCATGAACATTAATCTAAAAGCGGCCATAATATGATTGAGTTCAACGTGGTGTTTGAAAGGGAGAAAACCGAAACAGCTAAGATTCTAGATTTAGGGAAGGCTGACTTCAACAGGATGTGACAGAGACTAACCACAGCAAACTGGGCAAATCTGATAATGGGTAAAATGACAGATGATCAGTGGGAGGTGTTCAAAAAAGAATTTAACATAATACAAAACAGTTTATACCCCTAAGGGGCAAGAGCTCTACCTGCCAAAACAAAGCTGCTAGGGAGGACAAGCTAAGGGACAACATAAAACTGAAGGAAAAAGCATACAAAAATGCAAAAAATTGCATAGATTCTGCTGAATGGGAGCGATGCAAGCAAGAACAAGCAAAATAACAGCAAAGGAGACAAAACAGATGGTAAGAGCTACAAAAAGGAGTATGAAAAGAAACTTGCAAGGGATATCAAAATTAAAACAAAAACTTTTGCAATTATATTAGAAAATGAGGGTGGTCAAGAGCAGTGTAGGCCCCTTAAAAACTGATAAAGGTGATATTGTAAATGAAAATAAGAAAATGGCAGACATGTTAAATAATTGCAGTAGAGGAAGAGGATAGTATGCCAGAAATCCCAAGGAAATTAATTTTGAAACAGGGATGGGGATTCACCATAATTAAGTAAGCAAATCAACAGTAATGAAGAAAAAAATCCCCAGGACAAGATGGTTTCCATCCCGGGGTTTTAAAGAAAGTAGGTGAGCACATTGCAGATGCCCTAACTATAATCTTCCAAAGTTCTCTCGATTCATGAACCGTTCCTTTAGATTGGAAAATTGCACGTCACTCCGCTATTTAAGAAAACAGAGAGTGAAACCAAGGGATTATAGTCCAGTTAGCCGAACATCTGTTGTCAGGAAATTACTACAGTCTATAATTAAGGATAGAGTGACTGAACACCTTGAAAATTTTCAGCCGATCAGAGAGCCAACATGGATTTGTAAAGGGTAGGTCATACCTGATGAACCTGATTGAATTTCTTTAAGAGGTGACTAAAGTAATGATCAGGGAATGTCTATGGATGATATTTATATGGATTCCAGAAGGCATTCAATAAAGTCCCTCATAAGAGACTGTTAGCTAAAGTTGAAGCTCATGGAATTGAGGGCAAATTACTGATCTGGTTAGGAGACTGGCTGAGTGACAGGAAACAGAATACGGATAATGGCAGGTACTCAAATTGGCAGAATGTGACTAGTCGTGTCCCATAGGGATCTGTGTTGAGGCCTCAACTATTCACCGTGTTTATTAATTACTTAGATGGGCTAGAGGGCCATATATCCAAGTTTGCCAATGACACAAAAATAGGCAGCATTGTAAATGGAAACATAAAATTATAAAGAGATATTAATAGATTGAATAAATGGGGTAAAACTGGCAAATGGATTTCAATGTAGGCAAGTGTGAGGTCATCCACTTCGGACCAAAAAGGGATAGATCAGAATACTTTCTAAAATGGTGAAAAGCTAGAAGCAGTGGCAGTCCAAAGAGACTTAGGGGTGCATGTACATAGATCATTAAAATGTCATGGACAGGTACAAAAATAAAATCCAAAAGACTAATGGAATGCTGGCCTTTATATCCAGAGAACTAGAATACAAGGAGCTGGAAGTCATGCTACAGCCAAACAAAGCCCTGGTTAGACCACACCTGGAGTACTGTATTCAGTTCTGGGCAGCACACCTTGGAGGGAGTGCAGCGTAGATTTATTAGAATTATACCTGAACTCCAAGGGTTCAATTACGAGGAGAGATTACACAGACTAGGGTTGTTACACGCAAAGGGTGATAGAAGTTTGGAATGCTCTTCCACAAACTGCAGTTGATGCTGGGTCAGTTATTAGTTTTAAATCGGAGATTGATGGTCTTTTGTTAACCAAAGGTATTGAGAGATAACAATAATAATCATCATCACTTTTATTTATATAGCACCTTTAACATAGTAAAACGTCCCAAGGCGCTTCACAACAGAATTACAAGATAAAACAGATAAATTTGACACTGAGCACAAAAGAAGAAATTAAGGCAGATGACCAAAAACTTGTTTAAAGAGGTAGGTTTTAAGGAGCGTCTTAAAGGAGGAAAGAGAGGTAGAGAGGCAGAGAGGTTTAGGGAGGGAGTTCCAGAACTTAGGGCCCAGGCAGCTGAAGGCACAGCTACCGATGGTTGAGCAGTTATAATGAAGGATGTTCAAGAGGCGAGAATTTGAGGAGTGCAGACATCTTATGGGGTTGTGAGGCTAATAAAAATTAGAGATAGTGAGGGGCAAGGCCATGGAGTGATTTGTAAACAAGGATGAGAATTTTGAAAGCGAGGCGTTGTTTAACTAGGAGCCAATGTAGGTCAGAAAGCACAGGGGGTTGGATGATCGTGACTTGGTGCGAGTTAGGACACGGGCTGCTGAGTTTTAGATGACCTCAAGTTTACGTAGTGTAAAATATGGGAGGCTGGCCAGGAGTGAGTTGGAGTAGTCAAGTCTAAAGGTAACAAAGACATGACGTTTTGAGGTTTTCAGCAGCAGAAGAGCTGAGGCAGGGTGTAGGCGGGCAATGTTACAGAGGTGGAAAAAGGCGGTTTTAGTTATGCTGCGGATATGTGGCTGGAAACTCATTCAGGATCAAATATGACACCTAGGTTGCGAACAGTCTTGTTCACCCTCAGATCGATGCTAGGGAGAGGGATGGAGTCAGTGGTTATGGAACGCAGTTTGTGGCAGTGACCAAAGATAATAGCTTTAGTCTTCCCAATATTTAACTGCAGAAAATTTCTGCTCATCCAGTACTGGATGTCAGACTAGCAATCTGACAATTTAGATATCAAGCAGGTATAGGGAAATAGGGAAAAGGCAAGTTTATGGAGATAGGTCACAGATCAACATAATCTCATTGAATGGCGGAACAGGCTCGAGGGACTAAATGGCCTACTCCTGTTCCTACAGAATTTATAGAATAGCACAACACAGAAAGAGGTCATTTGGCCCATTGAGATAGATTATGTAGCTAGAGAGGGCCAAAGTCATGCAGGGATTGATTTGAGAACGTGAAACATAAATGTAATGTGTTCGTGCTAGTGTAGGTCAACGAGAATAAGGGTGATGGACAAATGGGGTTTAGTGTGGGGCAGTGTTCAGGCGGCAAAAATTTGGACAAGTTGAAGTTTGTGAGATGGAGGTATTGGGATGCCAGTGAGTACAGCATTGGAGAAATCAAATTCAGATTTTGGTGGTGGGACAGAGACGGGCATGTTATGAAGGGGATGTAAGCAGCTTTCGTGATGGGTAGGATATAGAGTTTGAAATCCAGCTCTGGAGTGAAACAGAACACTGAGGTTTGAAACATTCTAGCTGAGCCTGAGTGAGCAGTCAGGGAAGGGGTTGGAGCCAGTGACAAGGGAGCTGAGTTTTTACCAGGGCAGAAAACAATGGCCATGGTTTGCTCAATATTAAATTTGAAGTAATTCTGGCTCATTTATGACTTAAGCTAGGCACTCTGACAGCACAGCGATGGCTATAGGAAATAATTGAGAGTTAGAGCTAACATCATACCTAGGGTTGGGATAAGTAGGAGTAGTGCCATGGGAGGGCACTTCCATATGCTGGACAACAAAGTAGAGATGATGAAGAAGAATGACGTAGACAACCTCTACACCATCAGCAAGGACAAGCAGAGATAATGCACCATAGTAACAGAGGACATAACTGGTGATTTTGACCGGGTGGTCTCGGTACTATGAGCAGTGCCGAAAATGGGCTGGAGGGATGAAACAGAGTTTTGAGAAAGGTGGGAACTGAGCTGGGAAGTAATGACATGTTCATGGTGTTGGAGAGGAAATGGAGGTTAGCAGTGAATTGATAAAAGTAGGGGCTAAATGGGTCAAGGGTGGTCTTTGAAGCGGGGCTAACAGTAATTTTGAAAGAAAAATAAATAGTGCCAGGGTGAAAGGAACAATGTGAGCAAGTACAAATGGTAGGAAGGATAATTGAGCGATGCAAAGTTAGATGGGGCAGGCATCAAGAAAGTGGATCCTGTGGAAAAGAGAGAAATGGCGAAAGGGACAGGATTGGGGTACGTGGTGGGGTGCAGGGGAAGAGAGGGCTATTCATGCCACCTGCATGGATGGTCTTGACCTTGCAGACAAAGAAGTCCATGAGCTCCTTGTATGTTGTTAGAACGGATGGTGGAGGAGTTGGGGGAAGGGTGCTTAAGCTAGTTTGTCATACAGAAAAGGAGTTGTGCATTGTTCTTGCCCTCCAAAACAATCCTGGAATTGGAGAATTTGGCTGTGGAGAAGGAAACTTGGTAATGCTTGGTGGAATTAAACCAGATTTAACAGTGGATGATAAGGTCAGTTCTGCATCAAGTATGCTGAATTCTGTGACCCTCAGACTTTAAGGATTAAAGATGGGAACTGTATCAGTGGGACCTATTGGGGTGGGAGACAGCAAATGACTTGGTTGGGACATGGGCTTCGAAGTCAGAAGTCAGGGAACTTTAAAGCAGGTTAACAGTGGCATTGACATTCTAATGGATAGGGGACCAGAGGAGAGGGAGTTAGAATAAAAACAGAAAATGATGGCAATACTTAGCAGGTCAGGTAGCATCTGTGGAGAGAGAAACAGAGTTCAGATTTCCAGCATCCGTAGTATTTTGCTTTTGTATGAGAGGGAGTTGGAGTTTGAAATCTCCATAAGGGACCTGTTTATAGTGCGGGGCAGGGGGGGGGGGGGGGGGGGGAGGCATTGGCAGGGTGGGAAAGAGAGGACTTTTTTTCCCCTAAGGCAGATGTTCAAGCTAGTATATTTGGAAGAGGCAACGAGATGTGGATGGTAAGGAAGCCAAGGAGGTGGTCAGAAATAGCCTTATTTCCTACATTGCAATAGACTTTTCCTACATTACAACAATGACTATACTCCAAAAGTACTTCATTGGCTGTAAAGCGCTTTGAGATGTCAGGTGGTCGTGAAAGGTGTAATATAAAATCCAAGTCTTTCTTTTATTGCCGATCGAGTGCTCAGAAATGGTAAGGCCATGCGAGATGTCAAGGTTATGGAGGTAGATCGAGACATTTACATGAATGGTGAAGTTAAATGAAGGCAGGATGGCAGAGAAGTTAGTGAAGAGAAGCAGGGTGTAGATTGAAAGCATCGAGGATAAGTTATTGCTTGTGCAGAGACTCAGAAGAGATCTCGGTGACGATTTTATGAATAACAGGGGATCCAAAAGTGCTCACAGACATATTTCAGTCACACGGTAGGATCTGGATGTAGTTGACCTGGAGTATTCTTGGATCTTTGTGAAACAATTCTTTCTAATTGACAAGCAGTGGCTAATATCACGGATCTCTGCACGACCCAGGTTTTAAGCATATGCTGCAACAGATGACTTTTTAAATGTAGCACATAATTTAGTATGCGCACATAGTATAATAACTGTTTACCTGTATAAACAAAGTATAATAATAAATAATTGTTTGAAAATATGATACACTGTTGAATTTTCAGGCACAAGAAAGGCCACAATTTACTGACATTATTTTAAGAAGTCCCAGAAGGAGAACAAACTAAACATGCGGCAAAGTACTGGGGAATGTGAAAATAGAGCATGGCACACACACCCTGCAGAGAACCTTTCTCTCCGTCCCAAAATCCCATTAGTCCATCTCTCTCTTTTACACATTCCTAGATCTCATTTTTGAGTGGAATGAAAAGCAATTAGAGCCATGACGGAGTTGCAAAAAATGAAACTGACAAAATCCATTCCATTTTTTAAAATTCTATCATACAAATCGCAGTTTGGGGATTTCCACTATAGCAGTCAGACAGGGACAGAAGGCAAGTAGCTCATGCCATGACATTACATGCCTGGAACCTTGTTTATAATATAGAACTGTATGAAATTGCTCTAAGCATCTCATTCAGCACCCAATCCCACTCTAAACAGGAGGTCATAGTCTTTAATGCACAGCCGGAGAGTGATGTTGGACACAATTGCAATTGGAATCCACTTGCTACTGTATTTTGTTAACTAGTTATTATATCCAGGGTAAAACAGTGGACACTTTATAGGGTTTCCAACGATCAGGTAATTCCACTATTGAATAAAGATTCTCCTATCTTCCGCTCCTTCTCTGCCCTGTGACATTAAAGCTGACAGAACCTCACTTGAAATCAGCCAAAATGGAAAAATAAAGATATTGGCAAAACAAGATTCTGAACAGTTCACAAAAAAGGTCTAAACCCATTTTATACCTAAAATACAAACATACAAAATGAGAAAGAAGATTCCTGTTTATTATTACTCACTGTGCAACCACAAAGTTCCTGTTCATTCACAGGATGAGGGTTACCCAATGTAGTGTATTTGCTTCATGGGTTCTTTGCTTAAGAATTCATAGCTACACATTAGCTGTAAGAACTAGCTGGTTTATTGGCAAAGATTTAACAATGAAACTGAACACTACCAATTCATACTTCAGGCTCACAACAACTATTTTGTTGTATCTGTAAAACAATAAAACATTAAATCAAATGCCCCCTGGCTAAAAGAGGAGGCACTAAAACTGGCAAACTTACACAAATTAAACTTTAGACAGTCAACTGGTTCAAATTTAAATTTGGTTGCCAGGGGTAATGATGCACTCCAGTCTCTCACGGAAGGCCACGAGCGTACCGGTGGACACCGCGTGCTCCATCTTCAGGGACACTCTGGCTTGAACGTAACTGCGGAAGAGAGGCAGGCAGTCGGGCTGAACGACCCCCTCGACCGCCCGCTGTCTGGACCGGTTAATGGCCACCTTGGCCATGCCCAGCAGCAGTCCTACGAGGAGGCCTTCCGACCTGCCCGCTCCCCTCAGCACAGGGTGCCCAAACATCAGGAGTGTGGGACTGAAGTGCAACCAGAATTTGAGGAGCAGTTTAAATAATTATTTAAATAATTGAAGAGGGGCTGCAACCTCACGCACTGAACATAAACATGGAACACAGACTCCTTCAGGCCGCAGAAATTGCAGGCTGCCGAGGGGTCCGTGAACCGACTTAAAAACCTATTGCCGCGACTGCCCCGTGCAACACCCTCCAGGCCAAGTCCTCAATCAATAAAGGGAGGACTCCCGCGTAGAGAGAACTCCATTGGGGACCCCGCCTCCTCTGGACGACAAGATGGTGCGCCATGGCGTGGCAACAGCTGCACAAACCTGGGAGCATGTTCACAGGTGCATACATTACACCCAATGTGTAGCCAGACGGTGTTCTTTTCCATTCAGCAGCAAGATGGTTACATGCTGTGTAGCTCTATGGAGTTATGTCGTTGATTCACCTAAGTCAGGATTTATAAGGTTGCTTTGCAGTAGCTTTATTTTCTTTGCCATCCCCAAGTGTGGAATTCTCTCCCTGCTCCGCGGCACCACGTCACATCTCCCACACAAATATGCACTGTTTCAGAAATGGTTCCAACCCCCGACATTAACAGCTGTAATATCAGCCACACTAGTATGGCTGCAATACAAACAGCAAAGAGAGCAAAAAAAAAAAAATAAATCGCTTTCATTTCACGTAAGTAAAGATTTAATTTCAACGACTTGTAAACCAAATTGGATTTACATTGCAATTTGTGCTGCAGCAGAGCTCCAAATGCCAGGAACAGCAGAAATGGGCTGAGTGACCTACTTCACTTTTAATTTTCGCCCCTTTTAATAAAGGCCGTGCTGTGAAGGGTGGAGGATATTGGCCTGGAGTTCGCCGCCATTCCACCTTTGAAACTGACCGCAACTTCGGGATTTGGCACATGTGCAAATCCTGAAGTTAGTGTCAGTCATTGACAGTTCCGATACAGGCTGCACTGTGCCCCCACCCCACAGAGCCCGCAATCTGAGTAATCAGCCAAATTATATGAAACTGATGAAAACATAAGCTCTTCTGCAGCAAGTACGCTGTTAAATTCCTCACTAAAGATTAGACCCAAAGGGATTAGGTGTAACTGGAGTTTTGATAGCGTTATTACAGCTAAACAAATGTTAAGGTCCTGGGAAACTAACTTTAATTTTGTCCATTGTGAAATATGTCCATTTTAATTGCCCTGAAATCGCACTCCCCACGGGTGCATACGAGGTGCGCACGCACCCATGGGGTCCCCACAAGTTCTGGGTTTATGTATGCGAAACGCATGCGCCTAAACACGGAACTTGCGATCTGTCACGAAATCTCTGGACAGATCCATCGCATCCGGAAGAAAAGGGCCTCCGCGGGTGGAGAGTTGGGCTATTTGTTCAACTCCTGCCCAGCGAATGTCCTTCAACTTCTTGCGTCTGAAAAAAAGTAGGCGTAAGGCATGCTTTTATCAGCAGAAGAGTTTTAAAGTACAGAAAAATACATTTAAAAAAATGAATTTAAACATTTAAAATCCTGTTAAATAAGATAAGTTTATTTTTAGACCCGTTAAAATATATAAATTGATTTTTCAAATAATTACATTTTTGTTTTAAATAATTAATTAAATTCCACTTTTATTAATTTGAAATACGCAATTTTTAAAAAGTTACTTTCAGAGCTTCTGTGTTTTTAGGGGGTATACCCATTCATATTTATGGTGGTTCTGTATGGAATCATCATTAAGTATGACTAGGAATCATCATCATCATAGGCACTCCCTCGGAGTTGAGGATGACTTGCTTCCACACTAGAAATGATTTCTCAGATGACTGAAGAGTCCAATGCGGATCTACAGTCTGGAATATTGTATCAGTTTTGGTCTCCTAGTCGTGAGGAAGGACGTTCTTGCTATTGAGGGAGTGCAGCGAAGGTTCACCAGACTGATTCCAGGGATGACTGGGCTGTCATATGAGGAGAGACTGAATCAACTGGGCCTTTATTCACTGGAGTTTAGAAGGGTGAGAGGGGATCTCATAGAAATTTATAAGATTCTGACGGGACTGGACAGGTTAGATGCGGGAAGAATGTTCCCGATGTTGGGGAAGTCCAGAACCAGGGGACACAGTCTTTGATAAGGGGTAGGCTATTTAGGACTGAGATGGAGGAGAAACTTCTTCACTCAGAGAGTTGTTAACCTGTGGAATTCCCTGCCGCAGAGAGTTGTTGATGCCAGTTCACTGGATATATTCAAGAGGGAGTTAGATATGGCTCTTATGGTGAAGGGGATCAAGGGGTATGGAGAGAAAGCAGGAAAGGGGTACTGAAGGAATGATCAGCCATGATCTTATTGAATGGCGGTGCAGGCTCGAAGGGCTGAATGGCCTACTCTTGCACCTATTTTTCTATGTTTTTCCGTCACAGGTGGGGCAAATGGTGGTTGAAGGCACAGGTGAGTGGGTTGCCATGCACTCCTTCTGCTGTCGATGTTTGGTATCAGCTTGCTCTCGGCGAAGAGACTTGAGGTATTCAGTGCCTTCCCAGATGCTTTTCCTCCACTTTTGGTGGTCTTGGGCCAGGGATTCCCAGGTGTCGGTAGGGATGTTACATTTTGTCAAGGAGGCTTTGAGGGTGTCCTTGAAGCATTTCCTCTGCTCACTTAGGACTCGCTTGCCGTGTCGGAGCTCCGAGTAGAGTGCTTGTTTTGGGAGTCTCGTGTCAGGCATGTGGACGATGTGGCCCGTCCAATGGAGCTGATCGAGCATGGTCAGTGCTTCGATGCTGGGGATGTGGGCCTGAGCGAGAACACGGACGTTGGTGCACCTGTCCTGTCAATGGATTTGCAGGATCTTGCGGAGGTAGCGTTGGTGGTACCTCTCCAGTGTTTTGAGGTGCCTGCTGTATGTAGTCCATGTCTCTGAGCCATATAGTAGGGCGGGTATCACCACTGCTCTGTAGACCATGAGCTTGGTGCCGGGTTTGACGTCCTGGTCTTCGAACACTCCCTTCCTCAGGTTACCGAAGGCTGCACTGGCACACTGAGGGCGATGACTGCCCTTGTTGACAGTAGGCTCCCGAGGTGTGGAAAATGGTCCACGTTGTCCAAGGCCTCATCGTGGATTTTGATAACCGGGGGCAGGGGGGGGGGGGGGGGGAGAGGGGTAGTGCTGTGTGGTGGGGGGCAGGTTGGTGGAGGACCTTTGTCTTACGGATGTTTAGTGTAAGGCCCATGCTCTCGTACACCGCGGTCTGCGCACACTTGGAGGCCGAACTCCAAGCCATCGTCGTCGAATGCGAATACCCCTACTCTGATATGTTCTTATTGTTAATATCTTATATGTTAATATCCATACTGAACCTGCTTGATTGTATTATGATTTTCTAACTGTCTTGCTACTACTCCCTTAATAATGGATTCCAGCATTTTCCCAATGACAGATGTTAGGCTAACTGGCACATAGGGGTCAAGTTTCGGGCCGCTATGGACGCCCATTTTCCGCGTCTAAAAGTGCGACAGAAAAATACCTCTTAATTCTCCGGCTCCTTGCTGGTCCCTGGGAGCTCGGCGCGGTGCGCACACAGCAGTGGGGGGTGGAGCCAAAGAGTCGCGCCGATTCTGTAAGTGGAGGGGGGCGGGGCTAAATTAAATGGGGCAACGTCGTGCTGACAGCCCTGCGCACGCGCACTAGCCCAGAAACATTGGCACTCGGCCATTTTTAAAGCGACTTAAAGAAAAGTGTTGATTTGTCTCGTGGACCCGTCTCGTGGACCCCTGGAAAGGCTTGGTTTTGAATTTTGGTGATTTTTTTTTTGTGTCTGAAGGAATGCTTTTAGCAGCCCTGTTGAATAAATCACCTGCTGAAATCAGTGAGTACTGCTTTTCAGACAATTAAAGATTTATTGTAACTGACAGCAGCTCCAACACACAGAAGTTGTTTAACATTGCTTTAAAGAATGGCCCCGTCAGCGATCGGGGTGTGGAATGTTGGTGGGCAGAGCAAGGATGGACTGCTAAACTTCCAGAACAGGTGCTGCATTGGTGCATGCAAATTAAGGAGTGTGTGTTTTGAAAAGTAAGAGTGTCAATTCAATACAGCAATGGAACAACGTCCACCAAGAACAAAGAATTTCTTGCATGAGGAAGTGGAGATATTAGTCAACGTCATTGAGCAGAGATGGCAGGAGCTAGATACCAGCAACAGAGGTCGCATAAAAGTGCCACCTAAAGAAATGAAGAAAAGCTGGAACCAAGTTGCAGAAGATTACTGCGCAGTGGTGCATACCATGAGATCTGGAAGCCAGTGTAAAAAGAAATGGTACGACCTTGGTCAAGTAGTTAGTGCAAGTAATATTTTCCATTTTTAATGTAATCGTAATTGTAACGTGACTATCTGTATGTCCCACCCTGCAGAAAGACGCACTCTGTAAAAAGTTATATTTTACGCTTTGCGGAAGAAATTGGCCCCCAACAAAAGGAAAGTAACTCGAACAGGAGGAGGCACGCCCAATCTGCATCCACTGACACCCTTGGAACAGAGGGTAGCTGCTATGATGAGTCGTACATGGAGAAAAGCTGGGCCCGCACGCAAGGAAGAGGGTAAGTCCTGAAAATGAATCGTGGCCCTTCAAATCAACCTGCTGCCTGGCCTGCTATGTGTGAGAGTACTCATGCCATCCATCCTGCCCCCTCCCTTGCTGTTAAGCATTTGACTGTTCTGGTGTATTTTGCAGAACATGATGATGATGATGATGCTGCTGCTGCCAACCCTGAGGATCCTGAAGATACAGAACAAGAACCAGTACAACAGATGCGGATGATCCAGACTGGATGATGGCGGCGATGACAGGGGAGAGCTTCCAAATTAATGTTTGTGAGCCCCCATTAAGGGGCATCAGAGTTTCAACCCCTTGCATAGGTACTGGTTCCACCTTCCATGGTTTTGATTCCGACATTGCGGGTCCCAGTGGTGCTGGTGATATAATGGAGCAGTTCACAACCATTTACCCACCATCCCAGCCCACGGCTCGCACTCGAGTGCTGTCGTCTGGAACACTGAGCGTCCCACCGTCCCAGCCCGCGCCTCCCTGTGTAGTGGTGCCATTTGGAACACCGAGCGTCCCACCGTCCGTGCCCGCGCCTCCCAGTGTAGTGGTGCCGCGAGGCAGACCCAGGCAGAGGAGAAGGAGATTGGAGACACGCTCTCCTGAGATGCAGCATTCAACAGATGCGGCTCAGGTTGTGGCATTGGGTATGGAAACCAATGAGTTTACCCGATCACTCATCAGTAGCGTCAGTGCAGTGGGTGAAGAGGTGATGGTCCTGACAGGAGAAATAGCAGTGATGACACGGGAACTTAGGGAGGGAATGTCCAAAGGAGTGCAATCGACGGCACAGGCCGTCAGGGAGGGCATGCAAGTGACGGCACAGGTCGTCAGGGAGGTAGCTGCTGCAATAAGGGCACACAGCCCCGCCAATCAAATTACACCCCCATAAAGAAGTGAACATTCACTGAGATGTGGATGAGAGATGGTTGCAGCCTTTCTTTACTTCTTTTGTTCTTGTTCTTGATGTAGCTGTAGTAACGTTTTTCAAATTGAAATTGTTTTGTAAGTTTTGTAACTTTACAACTTCTAAGTGATCTTAGGGTTTTTAAATGATCTTATAGTGTAAATATTCTCTCATTTTGTATCTTATTTAATTTTGCATCTAAAAAGTGATCTTGAAGTTTAAGTGATTTTAAGAGTGTAAGATTTTTCACATTGAAATTGTTTTGTAACTTTTGTAACTTTACAAGTTTATAAGTGATCTTCAAGAGTCATATGAAAAAGTAAAGTTTGAGACAACAAATATTTTATTAGTGATGTTAACTTTTCAATAAAATATTTTTTCATTAAAACTGATTCATCTTCCATTAACACAACACAACGTAGGAACAACTGCAAAGAATAAACATGTCCATGCGCAACAGCGGTCGCAGAGCCCTCAGGCATCAGTAATTGAAGCGTTCACGGATGAGCTGCTGGCGCAGGGCTCGAGCAATCGTTAAAGGAGCACGATGGACGGCCCTCCTCCGACCTCGTGCTTTGGCATCAGGCACTTGCATGCTTTCCTGATCGTCGTCATCATCCACACCCTGCTTTTCCGTGATACTATCATCATGCAGTGGACCCTCACGTGGGTCTTCTGGTTCCACTACCAGCTCCTGCTGCCTCATGATGGCTAAGTTATGGAGCATGCAGCACACAACAGTGAAGTGACCGACAATCTGAGGAGAGTATTGCAAGTGGCCTCCGGAATGGTCCAGGCATTGGAAATGCTGTTTCAATATGCTAATGGTCCTCTCAATGATGCTGCACGTCGCAATGTGCGCCATGTTGTATTGACGGTCAGTTTCTGTCCGTGTCACGCGTAGGGGCATCATGAGCCAGGTGGTCAGGCCGTACCCTTTGTCTCCCAGTAGCCAGCTCTGCCATTCTGGCTGCTGCTCAAACATGTCAGATATAACGCTGTCGCGTAGGATGAACGCATCATGGGTGCTGCCAGGGTATCTCACATCGACTGACATGATGCGCTGCTTGTCGTCACACACGAGCTGCACATTGATGGAGTGGAAATCTTTTCTATTCCTGTATTGCTCGGAATCCTCCACAGGTACTAGCAAGGCTATGTGGGTACAATCAATGCAGCCCTGTACCTTTGGGAAGCCGGCAATCCTGAAGAAGCCCACAGCCCTCTCATAGATCGCTTGTGCGGTCATTGGGAAATTGATGAAGTCATTCCTCTGCGCATACAGTGCAGCCGTGACCTGGTAAACGCAGGCATGTATTGCACATTGAGAGATGGCGCACACATCTCCAGTTGTAGCCTGAAACGATCCTGAGGCATAGAAGGCAAGTGCAGCTGTTACCTTCACTTCAACAGACAAGGCAGTTGGCGTTCTGCTTCTGGGCTGCAAATCTGCTCTCAGCATATCACAGATCTCAGCGACAACTTCTCTGCGGAAACGCAGCCTTTTGACACAATCAGCCTCGCTCATGTCCAGGTACGAGCGCCTGGCTCGATATTGCTGACATGGGTAAGGTCTCCTGCCCATCAGCCTACGGGCTATGATGTTCCTGGTGCGGTGAGCTCTAATCAATTCTCTCCTACGCAGTGAATTGCTGGCGAACCATTGCATAATCCGTGGTGTTGACAATGCAGCACCCATTCTGCAAATTTAAGTTTCAACCTGGCTATCTGGCTGCCTCACCCTGTCCCTGGCCGAATGGCCTCAGCTTCCCTCGCAGCTCGAAGGCTGCTTGCTGTATCTTCAGCCGCCGTCAGCCACTGCCGACGCCCCTATCCTGTGGCCGAATGGCCTCAGTTACCCTCGCAGCTCGAAGGCTGCTTGCTGTGTCTTCGGCCGCTGTCAGCCACTGCCGCCATCCCTATCCCGTGGCCGAATGGCCTCAGCTTCCCTCGCAGCTCGAAGGCTGCTTGCTTGCTGTGTCTTCGGCTGCCGTCAAGCCACTGACGCCGTCTCTGTCTCCTACATGGAAGGAAGGCCTGCCTGAAGCACCGCAGCTCGAAGGCTGCTGCTGCTTCTCACAGGTAGGAATATTCAATATTTTGTCTTTGCTTTGTTTATAATTTTTTTATTCAGGATGGCTCTTTATTTGTACAAGTAAGACTGTTGAATGCTTGTAGAATTTAATTACTTCCCTTCCACCGCCCCCCCCCCCCCCACCGCCCCGTTCCCTACGCCTGATTTGTAACCTACGCCTGATTTGTAAAGTGTAGGCAAGGTTTTTCTGAGCGTACAAAAATCTACACTTATTCCATTCTACGTTAGTTTGGAGTAAGTTTTCACTACCTAAACTTTCAAAACAGGCGCAAGTGGCCGGACATGCCCCCTTTTGAAAAAAAAATCTGTTCCAAAATGAAACTGTTCTAAATGACTAGAACTGGAACAAATTAAATGCCGAGAATTGCAATTTCTAAGATACTCCATTCTAAACCGGTTGCTCCAAAAAAATAGGAGCAACTCAGGCCGAAACTTGACCCCATAGTTTCCTACTTTCTGCCTTACTCCTTTCTTGAATAGGGGCAGTACTTTTGCGGCTTTCCAATCCACTGGGACATTTCCAGAATCTAGGGAATTTTGGAAGATTACAACCAATGCATCCACTATTTCTGCAGCCACTTCTTTTAAGACTCTAGGATGCAGGCCATCAGGTCCAAGGGACTTGTCAGCCTTTAGTCCCATTAGTTTGCCAAGTACTTTTTCGTTAGTTATAGTGATCATTTTAAGTTCCTCCGTCCCTTTTGCCCCTCGATTATCTACTATTATTGGGATGCTTTTAGTGTCTTTTACTGTGAAGATACATACAAATTATTTGATCAAAGTCTCTGCTATTTCCTTGTTTCCCATTATTAATTCCCCAGTCTCATCCTCTAAGGGACTAACATTTACTTTAGCTACTCTCTTCCTTTTTATATCCTTGTAGAAGCTCATACTGGCTGTTTTTATATTTCTTGCAAGTTTACTGTCATAATCTATTTTCTCTCTTTTTTTTTTAAGTCATCCTTTGCTGGTTTCTAAAAATTTCCCAATCTTCGGGCATACCACTCAATTATGCAACATTGCATGCCTTTTCTTTCAATTTGATACCATCCTTAACTTCCTTAGTTAGCCACGGATGGTTCATCTTTCTCGTAGAGTCTTTCTTTCTCAATGGAATATATCTTTGTTGAGAGTTATGAAATATCTCCTTAAATACCTGCCACTGCTCATCTACTGTCTTACCTTTTAATCTATTTTCCCAGTCCACTTTAGCCAACTTTGTCTTCATACCTTTATAATTGCCTCTATTTAAGTATAAGACATTAGTTTCAGACCCAGATTTCTCACCCTCAAACTGAATGTGAAATTCTATCATGTTATGATCACTCTTCCCTAGAGGATCCTTTACAATGAGATCAGTAATTAATCCTGTCTCATTACACATTATCAGATCTAAAATAGCCTATTCTCTGGTTGGTTCTACAACGTATTGTTCTAAGAAACCGTCATGAATAAACTCTATGAATTCGTCCTCAAGGCTACCTTTGCTAAATTGATTTGTCCAATCTATATGAAGATTACAATAGCCCATGATTATTGCAGTACCTTTCTTACTTATTTCTTGATTTATACTCTGTCCTGCAGAGTAGCCACTGTTAGGGGACCTATAGAGTACTCGCATCAGTGACTTATTTCCCTTAGTATTTTTCATCTCCACCCAAACTGATTCTACATCTTGATTTTCCAATCCAAGATCATTTCTCATTACTGTACTGAACTCATCCTTTATTAACAGAGCTACCCCATCTCCTTTTCCTTTCTGCCTATTCTTCCGAAATATCAAGTATTCCTGAATATTCAGTTCCCAGCCTTGGTCACCTTGCAACGGCTCTCAGATCATAACCATTTATTTCTATTTGGGCTGTCAATTGATCTATCTTGTTTCGAATGCTGTGTGCTTTCAGATAAAGAGCCTTTAATGTCTTTTCCCATTTTTTCCTACTCTGACCCTATTTGCTGGTGTTATGTTTGTATGTTCAGCCCCTTCTTGTCACACTCTGGTTACCATTACCCTTATTGTTACCCTGCACTATTGCCTTGTCCTTTCTCTTTAACTTTCTAAATTTCCTCCATCACCTGAACCCTCCCCCCACTATTTGGTTTAAAGTCCTATCTGCAGCCCTTAGTTATTCAATACACCAGGACACTGGTCCCAGTATGGTTCAAATGAAGCACGTGCCACCGGAACAGCTCCCTCATTCATCAGTACTGGTGTTAGTGTCCCACAAATCGAAACCCATTTCTCCCACACCAATCTTTGAGCCATGCGTTCAATTCTTTGATCTTATTGACCCTATGCCAATTTGTTTGTGGCTCAGGTAGATCCAGAGATTATTACCTTTGTGATTCTGCTTTTTTATTTAGCCCCTAGCTGCTCATACTCCCTCAGCAGAACCTCAACTATTTACAATTTATATTAATGACTTGGATGAAGGGACAGAGTGTAATATAGCCAAGTTTGCTGATGATACAAAGATGGGTGGGAAAGCAAATTGTGAGGAGGACACAAAAAATCTGCAAAGGGATTTTGACGGGCTAAGTGATTTGGCAAAAATTTGGCAGATGGCATATAACGTGGAAAAATGTGAGGCTATCCACTTTGGCAGAAAAAGTAGAAAAGCAAATTATAATTTAAATGGAGAAAAATTGCAAAGAGCTGCAATACAGAGACACCTGTGCATGAAACACAAAAAGTTAGTATGCAGGTACAGCAAGTAATCAGGAAGACAAATAGAATGTTGGCCTTTATTGCAAGAGGGATAGAGTATCAAAGCAGAGAAGTCCTGTTACAACTGTACAGTACCTAGAGTACTACGTACAGTTTTGGTCTCCGTATAGTTGTATTGGAGGCTGTTCAGAGAAGGTTCACTAGGTTGATTCCTAAGATGAGGGGGTTGACTTATGAAGATAGGTTGAGTAGGTTGGGCCTGTACTCATTGGAGTTAAGAAGAATTAGAGGTGATCTTATCAAAACATATAAGATAATGAGGGGGCTCGATAAGGTGGATGCAGAGAGGATATTTCCACTCATAGGGGAAACTAAAACTAGGGGACACTAAAACTAGGGGACATAATCTCAGAACTGATTTAAAACTGATGAGGAGGAATTTATTTTCTGATGGTTGTAAATCTATGGAATTCTCTGCCCCAGAGAGCTGTGGAAGCTGGGTCATTGAATATATTTAAGGCGTCGATAGATAGATTTTTGAGCGGTAAGGGAATAAAGGGTTATGGGGAGCGGGCAGGGAAGTGGAGCTGAGTCCATGATCAGATCAGCCATGATCTTATTAAATGACGGAGCAGGCTCGAGGGGCCAGGTGGCCTACTCCTGCTCCTATTTCTTATGTTCTTTCTTAGTCCTACCTATGTCAATGGTACCTACGTGGACCATGACAACTGGATCCTTCCCCTTCCACTCCAAGTTCCTCTCCAGCCCCGAGGAGATGTCCTTAATCCTGGCACTGGGCAGGCAACACAGTCTTCTGGACTCACGCTCGTGGCTACAGAGAACAGTATCTATCCTTCTAACTATACTGTCCCCTACCACGACTATATTTCTTTTTCTTTCCCCAACTTGAATGGCCCCCTGTACCATGGTGCTGTAGTCAGTTTACTCATCCTCCCTGCAGTCCCTGCTCTCGTCCACACAGGTTGAAATAACCTCGTACCTGTTGGACAAGTGCAAGGATTGAGGCTCCTCCAATGCTACCTTCTGGATCCCCATATCTGCCTCACTCATAGTCACACCCTCCTGTCCCTGACTACGGACCAAATTTTAAGTATTTAACCCAAGGGGTGAGACTGCATCCTAGAACAAAGAGTCTAGGTAAACCTCCCCCTCCCTGATGCATTGCAGTGTCCGAAGCTTGGACTCCAGCTTATCAACTCTGAGCCGAAGTTCCTCGAGCTGCAGACACTTACTGCAGATGTGGTTGCTGTGGATCACACTGGTATCTACCAGCTCCCACAAGGTACAGCTGCAACACATCACCTGCCCTGTCATCTCAATTGTATTTTATTTAACTAATTAGATTTTCAAGTTTTGAAATATCACTCAATTTATATGTATAGTTTTTAATCTATAATCATAGCTCTTAATTTAAACCATCGCGATCCCATTGATGCATACGAAACCCTGACGCTCCTGGGATATGTATGCCCCTATGAAGGCCTTCGTGTACAGGTCCAGGAGCGCAAGCCTCGAAACCTATGGGACTACCAGGTACTTATGTAGAAATTTTTGTGGTTGGAGGCCCCCGCTCGCGGGACGCCTCCGATCGCAATTTCTGGGCCATTACAATTTAAAATTTTTAAGAAACTTTTCAAAGAAAAGTTTTTTTTTTAATTTGTCCCTCTTTATTTCATGTTTGCCTTTTCCCCATGCAAAAGCCCCATCTTTGTTTTGCTGACATTTTTTTTTTAAGTTAGAATTTTAAGAGCTCACTCACTTCCCTGTTTGCTGTCCGTGAGAATTCTGTGCTTTGATTGGCTGCTTAGACAGCCTGATGATGTCACAGTATTCGAACAAGGGGATCCCCACTAACGTCCATTGATTTGAATTGAAGGTTGAAAAACCCAACGTTCTCGATACAAGGATCGCAATATCCTTGTGCAAAGCATACTTCGGGGCCGTAAATTCTGGGCCATCATTTGTCCAGAATGGTTATTTTGTTGTGGACTAAATGAAATTAGCTACATTAAATTATCAATTAACTATAAAAGGCATCCAAAAGCAAAAGAGCTGAAATTTTATTAGGGCAGAGGACTTGAGGAATTGAAATGACAGAAATGGGAGGGAAATGCTGGAAGATCAGGGTTTGCCTACGCGTTAAAACAGTTTTATTTTAAAAATTAGCAAAGTTAAAATTAATTTAATATAAACTTAAATCCATAATTTTAAAAAAAACTTGAAAACCCCAATAAAGAGCTAGAGCCTGTGATGCAGGATACCATCAATGCTCATAATAATGGTAATGAAAATGACATAAATGAAACAGCGGCAATTTGGTGATAATCAAGCTTGGACTTTGAAAGTCTAAAGATAATAGAAGGAAAGTAAGATCGGGAGTTCCATCGTTTTGAGGTCTAAAAAAGAATGAGTAGGAGATGATGTTAATTTGAATACCATCAGTATGCAAGGAAGAGAAAGAATGTGCAAAAGTCCATATTTAGAACTCAGATGAAACAGCAAGGAAAGTTCAAAGCAACAATGATCATTTAGGAATATTAATAATCGTATTAAGAAAAATCACTTTAAAGTGTCTAAACAAGCATATTAGGATTAGTTTACAATCTGATTATAGATAAGTACGATCATTATCACCATCAATACAAAATTACTCCTTATAACTATCTACATCATCATCACTGCCTTGGTAATTTATTCCCTGCTTGTTTGTGTAGGTGAGTGAATGTTTAGTAAGAGCCCAAGAAAAGGTTGTAATGTTGAATAATTACAACAGTACAACAATAATTGCAATTTCCCACATTACAAGTTACTACACTCCAAAAAGTACTTCATTGGCTGTAAAATATTTTGAGACGTCCGGTGGCCGTGAAAGGCACTAAATAAATGCAAGTCTTACTTTATAATGGAAAGAAAATTCTTCAATTTCACAAACATTACACAGGAACGTGACCCCTTAACCACCCTCACAGTGGGGTTCTATAGCACTCTGCCAGTACATAGAACACAAACCCAAACCATTCTCACAGTGTGGGTCCTATAGCATTCTGCCAGGACATGGGATCATGAACCCCCATCTTCACAGTGCAGCATCCTACAATACTGTCAATAGACAAGAACATTAATCCAAACTATCACATTTTGTCTGATCTTGTAGCATTCTGTAATCGGGATCGCAGTCCAAACTACGATCACTGTGGTGGGTCGCAAAGCATTCTGCCATTAGATAGGTACATTAACCCAAAATACCCTCACAGTGCAGTCTGCCATACAATGAGATCGTCAACCCAAATTACACTTACAAGGTTTCATAGCACCAATATTGGACTTAATAGCTTTGTGAAAGAGATATATTTTTCTAATCTTTGAAACAATTTAATCATTAGGTTATTCTTAGATTACTTTGGGGGAGGGAAAGGAGATTGGGGGAGGGAAAGGAGATTGGGGGAGGGGAAGGAGATTGGGGGAGGGGAAGGAGATTGGGGGAGGGGAAGGAGATTGGGGGAGGGGAAGGAGATTGGGGGAGGGGAAGGAGATTGGGGGAGGGGAAGGAGATTGGGGGAGGGGAAGGAGATTGGGGGAGGGGAAGGAGATTGGGGGAGGGGAAGGAGATTGGGGGAGGGGAAGGAGATTGGGGGAGGGGAAGGAGATTGGGGGAGGGGAAGGAGATTGGGGGAGGGGAAGGAGATTGGGGGAGGGGAAGGAGATTGGGGGAGGGGAAGGAGATTGGGGGAGGGGAAGGAGATTGGGGGAGGGGAAGGAGATTGGGGGAGGGGAAGGAGATTGGGGGAGGGGAAGGAGATTGGGGGAGGGGAAGGAGATTGGGGGAGGGGAAGGAGATTGGGGGAGGGGAAGGAGATTGGGGGAGGGGAAGGAGATTGGGGGAGGGGAAGGAGATTGGGGGAGGGGAAGGAGATTGGGGGAGGGGAAGGAGATTGGGGGAGGGGAAGGAGATTGGGGGAGGGGAAGGAGATTGGGGGAGGGGAAGGAGATTGGGGGAGGGGAAGGAGATTGGGGGAGGGGAAGGAGATTGGGGGAGGGGAAGGAGATTGGGGGAGGGGAAGGAGATTGGGGAGGGGAAGGAGATTGGGGAGGGGAAGGAGATTGGGGGAGGGGAAGGAGATTGGGGGAGGGGAAGGAGATTGGGGGAGGGGAAGGAGATTGGGGGAGGGGAAGGAGATTGGGGGAGGGGAAGGAGATTGGGGGAGGGGAAGGAGATTGGGGGAGGGGAAGGAGATTGGGGGAGGGGAAGGAGATTGGGGGAGGGGAAGGAGATTGGGGGAGGGGAAGGAGATTGGGGGAGGGGAAGGAGATTGGGGGAGGGGAAGGAGATTGGGGAGGGGGGAAGGAGATTGGGGAGGGGGGGAAGGAGATTGGGGAGGGGGGAAGGAGATTGGGGAGGGGGGAAGGAGATTGGGGGAGGGGAAGGAGATTGGGGGAGGGAAAGGAGATTGGGGAGGGGGGGAAGGAGATTGGGGAAGGGGGGGAAGGAGATTTGAGATGTGGGTGCGTCAAGTTTTTTGGCCTTCTCAATTTTCTTTTTTTCCTTCTAACCTTATTTCCTTCTCAATTTTCGTCTCCTTTCTTCTATCCTCTTCCTTTCCCTTTGGGGGGGAGGGGGGGGGGAAGGAGATTGGGGGAGGGAGGCTGAACGGGACGGGCCCGAGACTTCGGGCAGGGCCCGTCCCCAGCACCAGATTTACAGGTAGGTGGCGTTGGGTCGGGTCGGGGGGAGCGCAGGTCGGGGGGTTGGTGGGAGGGAGGTCGGTTCGGTTCGGGTCGGGGGGGAGGGAGGTCAGGTCGGGGGGAGGGAGAGGGAGGTCAGGTCAGGGGGAGGGAAGTCAGGTCGGATCCAGTCCAAAGGCGGGGGCGGGGGGGAGCGGGAGTCGGGTCGGTGTCGGATCCAGTTCCGGAGGCGGGGGCCGGGGGGGGGGCGGGGGAGCGGGAGGCGGGGGTCAGGTCGGTGTCGGATTCGTAGGCGGAGGCAGGGGGGGGGGAGCGGGAGTCGGGTCGGCGTCGCCGGTCCGGAGGCGGGGGCGGGGGGGATGCCGGGGGAGTCGGGTCGGGTCCGGTCCAGGGGCGGGGGGGCGCAGCGGGAGTCGGTGTCGGGTCCTGTCCAGTGGCGGGGGGGAGCGGGTGTTGTTGTCGGGTCCGGTGGCGGGAAGCGGGAGTCGAGTCGGGTCGGGAGGAAGCAGGAGCTGGCCGTGGGAGGAGCCTTATCCACGCAGCCCCAGTGAGCCCATTCGGCCAGGGCTAGGGGCTGCGTGCTTCGGCCCCTCCCACACAGTTTTGGGCGCCTGGAGCTACTGAACATGCGCGCCCACTGTAGCGCGCATGTGCAGAGATCCCGGCACTGTTTTCAGCGCAGGGACCTGGCTCCGCCCCCTACAGCTCCTGCTGCGCTGCGCCGAGGGCCAGAGGACCTGCAGGGAGGTGGAGAATCTGGAGGGTTTTTTTAGGCGCACTTTGTGCCGCGAAAAACGGGCGTCCAGGTCGGGACTGCGCCGTTCTAGGCGCGGCTCGAAACTTGGGCCCTATGGCAGCTGCTGTCTTCCCCCAAGCCAAATAAGCAGGGCTCGAGACCACAGATCCAGCAATGAAGAGGGGCAACAATACCGTGAGAAACTATATGCTGCCCCCATTCATATTGATGCTCTCCATGCTGGTACAATCTAATGGGACACAATCAAATGAATCATTCCCAACATCCTTTCAGATAATTATGTCAACAAATAATTTTAAAAGGTTTCTAAAAAAAATGGAAACCAATTGTTACATTTCCGAATCCTCTGCAGGTCACATGTCATGGCCAATATTTATCCCTCAATCAACATAACAAAAACAGATTATTTGGTCATTATCACATTGCTGTTTGTGAGAGCTTGCTGTGTGCAAATTGGCTGCTGCATTTCCCACATTACAACAGTGACTACACTTCAAAAAAGTACTTCATTAAAGTACTTCATTGGCTGTAAAGCGCTTGGAGATATCTGGCGGTCGTGAAAGGCACTATATAAATGCAAGTATTTTTCTTTCTTTTAATCAAATACACTAACCTTTGTTTGCCAATAAGGTGCATGACAATGGAATTATTCTCCATTTAGGATTCCTTTAGTTGCAGCCTCTTTGAGAAGGTCCAATTTAACAGCAATGCCCTGAGGCCAACTATAAGATATTTTCTATTCCTTGGAAAGTTTCCCATAGATTGAACATGATTGATTTTCTCTTTTTTTAATGTTATGCATGTGTGATAGTGTAATATCTGAAGTAGGACAGGCACACCTCAAAAATGTTATACATGGAAAGATACTGTTGACACAAACAGCTTTCATTTATGGTGTTATTTTTCCTTGGATTGACACATGATACACTTTGCAAGATTGAGGATTCTAAGTATTATGATGCAATGTAACTGTCCACAGTGCTGGCCCCAAGATCTCACTGACAATACGCAAGCATAGGGTACTGGACATGCAAAACCGATTAGTACTGTAAAGTGCTGAGAGATTCTGAGCTACTAAGGTGCAGAAGGACCTGGGGGTCCTTGTGCATGAATCCCAAAAAGTTAGTTTGCAGGTGCAGCAGGTAATCAGGAAGGCGAATGGAATGTTGGCCTTCATTGCGAGAGGGATGGAGTACAAAAGCAGGGAGGTCTCCTGCTGCAACTGTACAGGGTATTGGTAAGGCTGCACCTGGAGTACTGCGTGCAGTTTTGGGCACCTTACTTAAGGAAGGATATACTGGCTTTGGAGGGGGTACAGAGACGATTCACTAGGCTGATTCCGGAGATGAGGGGGTTACCTTATGATGATAGATTGAATAGACTGGGTCTTTACTCGTTGGAGTTCAGAAGGATGAGGGGTGATCTTATAGAAACATTTAAAATAATGAAAGGGATAGACAAGATAGAGGCGGAGAGGTTGTTTCCACTGGTTGGGGAGACTAGAACTAGGGGGCACAGCCTCAAAATATGGGGGAGCCAATTTAAAACCGAGTTGAGAAGGAATTTCTTCTCCCAGAGGGTTGTGAATCTGTGGAATTCTCTGCTCAAGGAAGCAGTTGAGGCTAGCTCATTGAATGTATTCAAGTCACAGATAGATAGATTTTTAACCAATAAGGGAATTAAGGGTTACGGGGAGCGGGCGGGTAAGTGGAGCTGAGTCCACGGCCAGGTCAGCCATGATCTTATTGAATGGCGGAGCAGGCTCGAGGGGCTAGATGGCCTATTCCTGTTCCTAATTCTTAGGTTCTTATAAGACCTTTATGGCAGAGATATGACACACTGAGAGCATCATATAAAGAATGGTATGTGCTCTTTCTCCCAATCTCTACTCTTCAACAGCTCAATGGTAGTGTCAGTAGGTAGTGGGTTCAAACCCGATTCCAGAAAATCAAACACTTAATCTAGGCTAACATTCCAGTACAGTACTGACAGGGCTAGAGGTGCTGTCTTTAAAATTACACATTAGACAGAGACCCCATTTTCCATCTCACATGGGCATAAAAGATCCCATGGCAGTATTCAAAGATAAACAGGGGAGAGCTTCCAGTGTACTGGCCAACATTTATCCTTCAACCAACATCACTAAAACAGATTATCTGGTCATCTATCTAATTGCTGTTTGTGGGGCTTTGCTGTGCACAAATTGGTTGCCACATTTTCCTACATTACAACAGGGACTACACTTCAAATGTGCTTTGTGGAAAGGTGCTATATAAATGCAAGTTCTTACTTTTTACAACAGCAAGTGGTTTTGAAGCATATTACAACAACATGCCTTATCTGACACTGAGCTAATAATATAGTTTATTTATCCACCATCTCACTTACCTACAAATTCTGTATTGTCTACGCTTTGTTTTCTGTGCTGCGGGAGACCTTTTTCCCTTTACGTAGTAATTCTATAAGGTCGTATAGGGATTTCAGACGAGGATATTCTAAAGTTCAAACTATTGTCACAGAACTCAGAAAATTAATCGTTTAATTTACATAAATATAAAACCTCTCTGCTGTATCAATATGTTAATATCTCCCTATCTCTGAAACCATCTCCAATATATTATCCCCATATTTTCTCCAATAATATATATCTCTCATTGCCTCTACTGGTAGCAATGTCCAGCAATAGATTACAATCTTGGAAGTAATCTATATTATTTACAGGTTTCTCTGATTAGCACAGAAACAATACAGCATAATCCTTCTAAAGTCTGTGTTAGAGAGGATTTATTTTACTTCTACCATAACATTTTCCCTACATCTAAATCACACTGTCGACCAAGGATACTCAACAACATCACTTGCAAACCTCAATTGTGGCTCCCTGGCAAGACCTGCATTTGTTACACCACTCACTGTATTGCCAGTCTTTATGCAAATACTGCTGCTCATCCTGATCACAATGCACCCACCACTCATTTTGAGGCGCAGAGGTTGGAGGATGCACAGCTGAAGATTCAAGGAGACCACACAAAACATTGGAAGCTACTGCATTGCCAATTGGACTGTGACATCATGAACTGAATGACCAACTTAAATACTTACAAAATGTTGTACAAATTATCAGAAAAAAATATCTGCAGAGGACAGTACATACAGCTAAGTGTAACAGTGTACTGTTTACACTGCACACTGAAAGAAACTGAACCTACTGTTCACAGTCCACACACATGGACAGAGAGACTGAGTGTACTGTTCATATTGCACATATTTGGACTGAAATAAACTGACTGCACTGTTTATATGGCACACACTTGGCTGAGAAATGGGCAAGAATGTAGGAAGGACATCTGAATAAAAAAAGAGATAAAGAAAATGTAAAGTATATTTCCAATGTTGAGCAGGGAAAAGAGGGAGCAAGGTGGTTCATTTCTCCCTCTTTTGCCTCCAAACACTACAAACTCTTCTCCACTTATAAGCATGGGTTGGAGACTGGACCCTATAGCGTTTATTTCAGCTAAAGGCTCTCAGAACCAAGTGGTCCATAGTTTTCCATTTTGCTAGGTCGCATTTTCAGTCCTTGATCAGGAGATAATTGAGTTGGGAAAATTTACTGCCCAAATGTTCTAGTGTTGGATAATCCTGATTGGGATTGAGGACTGAAAAGAGTGCCTAGGAGCATGGGAACTCATTAAGGCCAATTTTACACCTCCCCCTGCCTGAATGTAAGTCATGCGCAATACATGCGAAGTGTGCTGCATCTGAAGGGGCTTGAAACTGCCTGTATTTGCAAGCTTAAGTCATTACCATGGTCTCAACATTCCCCTGGCACAGGAACGTCTCTAGGAAGGAATTGCAGCCTAAAGTGCCAGAGGAAAATTTACTCCAGAGGCCAGCAGTAATGGTAATTGCCACCAACTTCAGGTATTTCTATCCAAGAACAGCAGCCGAGAGGTCTCCAGTTTTGATAATCTTTGTGGATAGAACGAGGAGATGAAAGGAGTTTGTTGGCAGCCCCTTCTTGATCCTCCACTGAGACAGCACTGTTGCATTTGGGCCTCTACCAGGCAGAGACCCAGGAAAATTAGATGGGAGGCATGCCAACATCACTTACACCTCATTAGCATAATATTTGAATGTTTCTACCTATTTTAGGAGTGACACCCCCTCCCTTCCTTTGGGGAGGCCTCTGTTAGTACATATGAAATGCAAAGGGGCATCGATCCAGCCTCTGCTTTGTTACTGTGGAAAAGGTGTACCCAGGGCACAGAGCAAAGGAAAATCAGTCCCGCAGAGTCAAATGCTGAAGTACAGGTCAGTGGAAATAATATCTCCGGCTCATACTTTTGATACTTTGATGGAGAAGATACATGGTTCAGGGTGGATGAGTCTTAGATTATATGAGTAACAACCAAAATTTGGACAACTAGTTTGTAGAAACAAATGCTGGTTCTATAGCTCAGAAAAGTAGCTAAACATGCTCACATTCTAAGTAAATCCTATGTCTGATTTATTGGATTTGAACTTATGTTGGTATTTTCTTTTTAATGTTGCATATTCTTCATCTGCAGTGCTCTCACCTTCATCGTTTATATGCTACCATTCAATGACACCACCCAGAAACATGGTGACAACTTCCACGTGTACACTAATGACACTAAGGTCAGCCTTAGTCCTTCCTCTACTGATCCCGAGATTGTCATCAGACTCCATTTCCACACCAACATTAAGAACTAGATGAGTCAAAATTTCTTCCATCTTCATGTTGAATTACAAACCAAAGCCACCCTCTTCAGCTCCCCCAGCACTTACATACTCCAGCCCTGACAACATCAGTCCCCCTGGCTGACACCTTGGGCTAAATCCAGAGGTGCATTGCTCGATCCCAAACTTCATCATACTTGCTTTGCTGGCATGCCAGACTCCACCTCCCACAAACATTAAATCATGCAGAAAGCTATGGCCCTTGTCTGTACCTGTGCAAGGTTCCAGAATCCCGTCACTTCTGTCTTTCCCAAGTTCTACTAGCTCCTTGTGCCCCACTGAATAGATGTAAAGAAACTCCTTCACTTCTCTTCATGCCCTCTCCTAATCCTATTTCAGTGACCTGATCCATCTGTACATTCCCAGGCACACCCTCTTCTCTTCCTAATCCAGTGCAACCCTCATTCCATGCTCCAACATTGGCATCTTGTCTTTCAGTCACCATGTCCCTGCCCTCTGGAATATCTTCCCTAAATCTCTCCACATTGCCACCTCCCTCCATGCTTTCAAGAATCTTTTTGCCAACTTTTTTCCTTCTGTCCTGTATAGCGACTTTATGTGTGATAAGTGCTATAGAAAGGCAGATTGTTCAGTGTGTCTGGTCACAAAAAGGAATTTACTCTGCATCCTTCCTTTGATATACCCAATAATCCGCACTGACTAGAGAAAGAAGGGGTTGCTGAAAAATAAATGCCCAAGTAGCATCATGACTGCCTAACACCCTGACTAAATGGAGAAGGGGTTTTATATTGACCCACTTTCATTACATGGGGTGTTCTTGAGTTACCTCTATTCGAAACTAAGACAACTAATTTCCAAACAAGTAAAATGTTGTTGCATTTCAGTGTCCTAGCGTATCACCAGCAGTATTGCATGTTCTGGAGCAGGAAGAGACAGCTTGGCTGGGGTTGTGCAGTGAACCAATTCGTAGAGATTATGAGACGCATCCATTTAGATTGTTCGACAAAAATTAATGTAATGGACTGGGACCCTATGCAGATTTCATGCATCATTGGCCTGTAACAGTTTGACCGCCATCACCACGGCAGTATGGACTCAGAACCGATTCAGAGGAGAAATATCCCATCTCGCAAATGCGTCGAGCAGTAAAGAGCCTAACGCTACAGATCAGCATTATATCGGTAGTCCAACCACGTCCAAAGCACTTTAGTGAGCTTTAGCCTGCAAAAGGCCGCGAGTCATCAATCAATGCGCTCTTCCAAATCACATTGAGCCCAGGATCGATCCTGTGCCTAAAGGTGCAAGCGACCCGATATAGCTCACTGGGTTAGGTTTGTATCTTGCAAATTCTAACTTAATAGTTACTAAAGTCAGGTACAAAAATACATTTGGTCTGTCGCTCTCTGACATTTCCGAGAAACATTTAGTGAAAACTCGTGACAACACCTGTGTTTTCGACATTCTTGAATTAGGTTCCGTACCGTGGAGTTCCGGGAGAATCAAATGACGTAGGATCATCAATACTCTGTCGTAACATCAGCAGGTAGGATGTGTCACGCATGAACTGAGCGTGATAATTAGGGTAGAATTGGACACAATGGTTTGGGATGGGAAACAATGATAGGAGAGGATGGAATGGGAGAGATGGCTGGTGGAATAATGTCCATAGGAGTTGAATGCCATGAACTGGGAAGCTTAACTAAATTGAGCTGAAATACAAATACAAGGTAATGGGAAAGCAGGAGCTGGGATGGACTTGGATGGGAAGAGCTGGGATAGGCTTGGATGGGAAGTAAAAGCTGAGATGGGGTTGGATGGGGGAGATGGGGCTGAGATGGGGAAGCAGGCTGAGATGGGAAAAGGGGGGGGGCGGGCTGAGATGGGGAAGCGGGGGGGCGGGCTGAGATGGGGAAGCGGGGGGGCGGGCTGAGATGGGGAAGCGGGGGGGCGGGCTGAGATGGGGGGGCGGGCTGAGATGGGGAAGCGGGGGCAGGCTGAGATGGGGAAGCGGGGGGGCGCTGAGAAGCGGGAGGGGGGCGCTGAGAAGCGGGAGGGGGGGCTGCGATGGCGAAGCGGGAGGGGGGGCTGCGATGGCGAAGCGGGAGGGGGGGCTGCGATGGCGAAGCGGGAGGGGGGGCTGCGATGGCGAAGCGGGAGGGGGGGCTGCGATGGCGAAGCGGGAGGGGGGGCTGCGATGGCGAAGCGGGAGGGGGGGCTGCGATGGCGAAGCGGGAGGGGGGGCTGCGATGGCGAAGCGGGAGGGGGGGCTGCATGAGGAAAGCAGGGGCTGGATGAGGAAAGCAGGGGCTGGATGAGGAAAGCAGGGGCTGGATGAGGAAAGCAGGGGCTGGATGAGGAAAGCAGGGGCTGATAGGCTCTGAAC
Source organism: Pristiophorus japonicus (assembly GCF_044704955.1). Classification (NCBI taxonomy): domain Eukaryota; kingdom Metazoa; phylum Chordata; class Chondrichthyes; family Pristiophoridae; genus Pristiophorus; species Pristiophorus japonicus. The sequence goes on from NC_091984.1 coordinate 182,400,328, forward strand.
TGGACTGCACGGTTCTCTTCAAGAAAGCCCCAGCCCCATTCCCTTACCTCCAGTTTGTCGGTGAGCTCTCTCTGCATTATCTCGAACTGATTGCTGAGTTCCTGGTTCCTTTCCAGTAAGGCTTTGCCGAGCTTGGCCGCAAGGATGAGATCGCTATCCTTCTGCCGTATCTGGGAGAGCAGGTCTTCGATGCCGGGGTTACCGGCTGCCTCCTCCTCGCCGTAACCCTCTTGCCGGTCGGCCGCCAGCACCGGGAAGTGTTCGTCGTACAGGAGGCTAGCGCTGCCGCCAAGCCCTGGAGGAGTTAGGAGCGGAGCCGGATGAATGGGCGGCGGTGAAAGCGACAGTCTCGGCCGGTTGCTGTTGTGATGATGCTCGGCTTCGTCCACGCCGTAGGAGTGGCGGGGCTCGTCGCCCTGCTGGAACTCCTGCAGCCACAGAGCCGCCATAGCTCCGCTTGCGCTGGGCGGACTTGCTCTTAACGCGATCGGCTCCGATCCCGGCTCAGCACACGGACTGCACCGAGTCCCATCGACCTGCCTCCCGCACCCTGGACGGGATCGAGGTGGCGTGGCCCAGTCCCCGTATAAGCAGCTCCCGCCGCCCTTCTCGGTGTCTTGTCGTGTCCGAGAGGAAGAACCACCCGTTCGAGGTCTGTTGTGAGGTGGCGGCGGTGGCCAGCTGCTGCCCCGGGACTACGGTGCTGTTGTCCGGCTTGCTGATCGCTTTCTTGCTGCTGCCCCGCTCCGCCGGGGACGATGAGCCCATACTTCACAAGGATGCAGCCGGAGACATGATGCTGCGGATTGCGAGCAAGACTCAAAGTGATACCCAACGCGCGTCCACAACCCTCTGACGGAATCTGACACCTGCACATTGCAGGGCGCTCATTGGTACATAGCTGGTGTCCCCATCCTGGGTAGACAGACAGGGAGGGACTGGGATAGGTAAATAGAGGGCGAGAGCTCGATACAAGACGGAGTAAGAGATAAATGCAGGGATATATGAGAGATAAATAGAGAGCCTGAGATAAACATATATAGAGGATATGAGGAATGGAACACTGGGAGAGACAAATAGATGATAGAGATAAATATAGGGAGAAAGAGACAGGTTGTGATAAATACAATATGCAAGACAGAGAGAGCGTGAGAACGCTTTAGATAAATGCGGGGCGAAATGTGTTACAGACGAAGAGATAAAAATAAGGGAGAGAGACAGTCTGAGATAATTATAGAGCGATAACTACATAGTAAGATGGAGAGAAATAAAGGGAATGAAACAGATAAAGGGAGAGAGTGATATAAAGATAGGTAGAGACAGTGATAATTAGTGAGAGAAATAGAGGGAGAGATAGAGAATGAGATACAGAAAGGGAGAAATATAGATAAATACAGGGAAGGATAGAGTGAGAAGTATATACAGGGCTAGAGAGTTAGATAAATAGAAAAAGAGATAGACACATGAATACAAGGAAAGAGGGAAAGATAAATAAAGGGAACAAGACATAGCTCTATTTCTTTCTATATTTTTCTAAATAAATGGAAAGATAAGAGAAAGTAAGAGTTAAAGACAGATAAACACAGACAAAGAGAGAAATACAGGGAGAGTTGGACAAGGTGATAGATAATTAGGAAGTAACAGAGAAAGTGAGAAATAAACACAAGAATGAGAGTGAGATAAATACAAGGAGAACTGATGAGAGTGATGGAAATATACAAAGTTAGAGAAGGTGAAAGATAACTACATGGAGATATAAGGAATAATAGCTAAATATAAGGAAAATGGTGAGATCAATACAGAAAGAGAATGAGAGATCAGCACAAGAGTAAGAAAGATAGGTAGTGAGATAAATATCAGGAGAGATATAGATGCGAACAATAGTGAACAATAAATAAAGAGAGAGATAGTGATTAAATACAGGGAGAAATAGTGAGAAATAAATACAGAAATAAAGAAAGTGAGAGATAAATAAAGGGACTTCCCTTTGACAATGCTGTAGTCCCTCAGTATTGTGCAGAAATGTAGAGTGAGTGAGATGCCAGAAGAGAACATGATACAAGGAGAGTGAGAAATGGAGGGAGATAGATAACTGTGGGTAAGAAGTGAAACAAAAAATACATGGAGAAAGAGAAGGAAACAGATATATAGACAGAGATAAATCTACAGAGCTGCACACAAGTGCAATGGAAGGGAGGAGATAACCAAATGTAAGGCTGAAAGGAAATAGAGAAAGGCAGATACAAATAGGAAAGGAAAGAACTTGCACTTATTAATGACCTCAGGATGTCCCAAAATGCTTACAGTCAATAAAATACTTTGGGATGTGTTAAAAACTAAAGATACCTGAAAATGTATATGGTTATGTGACTAAAACTAATGTGAAAAATGCTGTGTTTAAATGGTTATGTTCGAACTGGAGATGAGTAATGATTATCTAGACTCCAAAAGCATTCTCATACCAGTAGTCCTACGATTGCCCCTATTAAACAAGACAATTAGGTGGGAAGTGTTCAAAGTAGAATCAATAGGATCTATTGAAGGGAAGGTACACAAACAATATGCAGATGATCACATCTCATGGTAAAGGATCACCTGGGGCAGAGTGATCCTAATACGATAGAATTTCGCGTTACATTTGAGAGTGACTTGCCTAAGTCCAAAACTAGAGTCTTAAACTTAAATAAAGCCTATTACATAGGTATGAAGGGTGAGTTGGGTAAGGTAGATTGGAAAAATAGATTAGCAGGTATGGCAGTAGATAAGCAGTGGCTAGCATTTTTAAAAATATTTCATAATTCTCTACAAAAATATATTCCACGGAGAAACAAACACCCCACAGGAAAAGTGATCCATCCGTTGCTAACTAAAGAAGTTAAGGATAGCATTAGATTGAAAGAAGAAGCTTATAATGTTGCAAAGAATAATAGTAAGCCTGAGGACTGGGAGAGTTTCAGAAAGCAGCAAAGGATGACCAAAAAATTGATAAAAAGGGAAAAAATAGACTATGAGAGAAAACTAGCAAGAAATATAAAAACAGATTGTAAGAGCTTCTACAAGTATGTAAAAAAGAAGAGAATATCTAAAGTAAACATTGGTCCCCTAGAGCTGAGGCAGGAGAAATTATTATGGGGAATAAGGAAATGGCAGAAATGTTAAACACATATTTTGTATCTGGCTTCACAGTAGAAGACGCAAAAAGCATTACTAAAATGGTGGAGAACCATTGGTCTAATGAGGATGCTGAACTTAATGCAATTAATATAAGTAGAGAAAAAATACTAGAGAAACTAAGAGGACTAAAAGATGACAAACCCCTGTACCCGATGACCTACATCCTAGGATTCTAAAAGAGGTGGCTGCAGAGGTTGTGGATCTTTCAAAATTTTCTAGATTCTAGAACAATCCCAGTGGATTGGAAGGTAGCAAATGTAACACCACCATTCAAGAAAGGAGGGAGAGAGAAAACAGGGAACTACAGGCCAATTAGCCTGACATCAATCGCTGGGAAATTACTGGAATCCGTTGTTAAGGAAGTGGTAACAGGGTACTTAGAAAATCATAACATGATTAGGCAGAGTCAACATGGTTTTATGAAAAGGAAATTGTGTTTGACAAATTTATTAGAGTTTTTTGAGGATGTAGCTAGCAGGGTAGATAAAGGGGAACCAATGGATGTAGTATATTTGGACTTCCAAAAGGCATTCGATAAGGTGCCACATAAAAGGTTATTACACAAGATAAAGGATCATGGGCTTGGAGGCATGAATAGAGGATTGGTTAATGGATAGAAAACAGAGAGTAGGGATAAATGGGTCTTTTTCAGGTTGGCATGTTGTAACTAGCGGGGTGCCACACGAATTAGTGCTGGGGCCTCAGCTATTTACAATCTATTAATGACCTAGATGAAGGCACCAAGTGTAATGTATCCAAGTTTGCTGACGATACAAAGCTAGTTGGGACAGTAAGCTGTGATGAGAACACAAAGCGTCTGCAAAGGGATATAGATAAACTAAGTGAGTGGGCAGTAAGGTGGTAGATGGAGTATAATGTTGGGAAATGTGAGGTAATTCACTTTGGTAGGAAGAATAGAAAAACAGAATATTTTTTAAATGGTGAGAAACTTTTAAATGTTGTTCAGAGAGATTTGGGTGTCCTGTGCAAGAAACACAGAAAGCTAGCATGCAAGTACAGCAAGCAATAAGGAAGGCAAATGGCATGTTGTCCTTTATTGCAAGGGGGTTGGAGTACAAGAGTAAGGAAGTCTTGCTACAATTGTACAGGGCCTTGGTGAGAACACACCTGGAGTACTGTGCACAGTTTTGGTCTCCTTATCTAAGGAAGGATATACTTGCCTTGGAGGTGGTGCAACAGAGGTTCACTAGATTGATTCCTGGGATGAGAGGGCTGTCTTATGATGAGAGATTGTGTAGAATGGGCCTATCTTCTCTGGAATCTAGAAGAATGAGAGGTGATCTCATTGAAACATACAAGATTCTGAAGGGGATTGACAGTGTAGATGCTGAGAGGTTGTTTCCCCTGGCTGGAGTGTCTCAAACTAGGGGGCACAGTCTCAGGATAAAGGGTAGGCCATTTAAGACAGAGATGAGGAGGAATTTCTTCACTCAGAGAGTTGTGAATCTTTGGAATTCTCTGCCTCAGAGGGCTGTGAATGCCGAGTCTCTGAATATATTCAAGGCTGAGATAGATAGATTTTTGGAGTCTAGGGGAATCAAGGGATATGAAGATCGGGCGGGAAAGTGGAGTTGAGGTCAATGATCAGCCATGATCTTATTGAATGGTGGAGCAGGCTCGAGGTGCCGCATGGCCTACCCCTTCTTATGTTCTTATAATGATGTTAGATATGAGATTGTCCCAGTGATATTTCATCTTTCAGCATTCCAAATACCAAAGGACTTGTGCAACCGCACACATGACCTATTTTACAGTTATGTGGTAGGGTAAATAGTTAAGGATTTTGTTGAAAGGAATGCGGGAAAAGACAGTAATGAATCTTGGCCCCCGATTGATGGACAATGGTACGAGCCAGTAGTAGGGGGAGGAAATGGTATGAGTATGTCGAGAAATAAGTGAGGGTTGGGAGAATGGATAGGAATAGGAGCCACAGCAGGAACTGCAGCATGGAATAGAATAGACATAGAATCTATGTGGGAACATGATGAGGCTATGAGGGGACAATTGAAGGGAATTTTAACCAAATTAAATGAGGAAGATTCAGACCACATTAAAGAGTTGCAAGAAGCACTAAAAACAACCTTAGACATGGTACACAATTTTTGAGAGATTCAGGATAAAGTTAATGAGATCGTTAGAGAATCTGAAGGAAGTAAGGACCAGTCTTCTAAGGGTATCACATGTGCTATGTATGGGGGTTTCCTATTGGATCAGGTACAGAAGGTCTGATAGACATCGAAAATAATCAGATACCTAACTTTGTGACTGACAAACATTTAGAGAAATGGTTTAACAAGGCTGAACCATGGTGTGCTGCTAGGAAACATGGGTTAGCTTACTATGCCAAATTACTATGCACAGGTGGGGAGAATAATGATTACCTAGACTCCAAAAGCATTCTCATACCAGTATTCCTATGGTTGCCCTGATTAAACAAGACAACTAGGTGGGATGTATTCAAGGTAGAATCAATAGGATATATGGAAGGGAAGGTACACAAACAATATGCAGGATATCCACACTACTTGATTAAGCAAGGCGTGACCTGGGAAGCCCCTAATTTGGATTGTTGTACTTAAAGTAAGAGATTATGGATGTGCAGATGTGACAGTTTCGAACCAGGGATACCAGCATGTAGGTTCACTGTAGATGAAGAATCACCTATTTGCACCATCAAAGTACAAACACTCGGGTTAGTTAAAGCCAGGGATGCTATTGTGTGACCACCTCTGCTACCCAATATACCCAGAGGCTAGACACCTGTCAAGTCAGATGGCCAACCTTCTGCTTAAGACCTACTGAAATTACTAGGGTAGGAAATGTTCATTTGATTCCCTTAAGAACTCACAATATAACCCAAATGCAAGTAAATATTACTATGCAGCAGGTGGCAGTGGTAAAATTTGGACATTTGATTCCACCACTATCTCTCAGTTTAAAGCCTATTATTGAAAGTAGTACTTCCCAGAAACACTTGATTAAAATGCAACAAGACAATGCCCAAATTGAGAAAGCAATGAGCAAGTTTGGGGACCACAAGTGGTGGGAAGTAGCCGATAATGCTAGTCAGCATCCCTGGCCACAAATAGTATCAGCAGTCCTAGTAATTGCTCAAGGCCTGGACTTAATAGTTCTAATTATAATGTCATGTTATTTGAGATGCTTGACACACCGATTGATCCGTCATACCAATACTCTAGAGTTGGCAAGGCTGGTAGAGAGTCGTAAATGAGAGGTCAAAATAGAGTTTCCCCCTCTCAAGGTGGGGACTGTTAGAAACTAAAGATACCTGAAAATGTATATGGTTATTAAACTAAAACTGTGACACGAAGAATGCTGTGTATAAATGGTTATGTTCGAATGGAGACGAAAAGTTTCCTCAGATTAGGTAGATGCTTAGAAATGCTAATGTTTTGGTTTCCTGCGGAGGATAGAGTATTCTGTACTATTTACAATCCCCCTGTTGCTAAGCAATTATCTGTTATTTTTAAGTTAAGCCTTGAATCTTGTTTATGTATTTTATGTATAATCTAAGGTAGGAATTGAAGTTAGCTTAAACAATATCTCAGAATGGAGCAATTTACTAGGTCATAAAGATAAGTAGCGAAAAATTGAAGTGTTACATAGATCTGCTTTGGGCCTCATAGTTGAAAGAGTAGTAGGCTAGGCCTTGTATTAATGGTACCTGAGAGGATAGGGACTAGAGAGATAAGACAAATTCCAAAGGAAGAACTTTTAGTAAATATAAACAGGAAAAGACATGTGAACAAGATCACGAGATATCTTTAAGGCGGGCTTTGTTTCGAGAATCGAGACAAGGAACTCGAAGCCCCATTGGTATTGAGTTTTTGGAAGAACTGCTATAGGTTAAAAGGTCTTGTCAATATCCCATTTCAGGCCCACCCCTAAAAATAGAATAAAAGTAACCTCTTGAAAGCTTGTCCTCACAGATGGAAGAGAGAGAAGGCTCTAGGAGAAATGAAGAGAAGCTGCTCAGAGAACTACTCATGTGTGCCAACCGATCAGATCGCTATCAGCTACTTGTCATGGTCGTATGTTTTTGCTGTATAACTAATGTGTCATATTCCGTCTTAAACTGTGATTAAACACAATGGCGTGGAAATCCCGGCCTCCCTGGGTCCATACAAAGTTTCAACGGACCCGGGAAGGCATCGGAAAAGCCAGTTTTCAGCGCGCAACGCGCATGCACTGAAAACCGGCTTTTCCGATCTGTCAAGTTTCTGGTTTGACAGATCTCGCGCATATCGGGAGTGAGGACATTTGCAAGGACAAGATTGCGGGATTTACGCATATCTTGCCCAGCAAATGTCTTCAAAACTCTTGCGCCTGATAAAAGCAGGTGCATAGCCTACATTTACAGGCGTAAAAGTTTAAAAACATATCAAAAACATGGTTAAAATAAAATTTAAAAAAACATTTATGTTAAAACCCTGTCCACTCAGGTAATTTTATTTTAAACCATAATTAAAACTTTTTTTAAAAATCGGCAACATTTTTTTTCTTTAAAAAACATTTCTATCAACTTTAATTTCTATAGTGTATTTATGTGAGGTATTTCTTAAAATATTTTATGTAGTGTTTGGGGGTGTTTCTCATTCATAATAATAGGAGTTTCTGACTTACGAAACTCCTATTACTATGAATGAGAAAATACTTTACCGTGATTGGGTGTCCAGGCCCACGTGACTCCTGCGGACGTCCCAACGTGAACGCGCTCCGTTGTGCAAGAAGAGGAGGCCTCGAGTCCGGGATCTCTGACGGGCATTTGACCAAAAGGTGGGTGCGTATCTTCTCTCCTATTTTTAGTCGAACGTCTGCGGGAAGAAGAAACAGGGATTTCTGGGCCAATATACCAACCATGTTGATCTGCACTCAAACCTGATTATTTAAAGTGACCAGAGATAGCCTAAGAAGTTATTTCTAACAGTTGTAATGTAGGAAACGCACAGCCATTTTGCACGCAGCAAGTTTCCACAAACTACAATGAAATTGTGATGTCTCAAATAAAGCAATGTGACTGAGTACTGTAGAAACATAGAAACATAGAACAGAGATGCAGGAGTAGACCATTCGGCCCTTCGAGCTTGCACTGCCATTCAATAAGATCATGGCTGATCATTCCCTCAATACCCCTTTCGTGCTTTCTCTCCATACCTCTTGATCCCCTTAGCCGTAACTCCCTCTTGAATATATCCAATGAACTGGCATCAACAACTCTCTGCGGCAGGGAATTCCACAGGTTAACAACTCTCTGAGTGAAGAAGTTTCTCCTCATCTCAGTCCTAACTGGCCTACCTCTTATCCTAAGACTATGTCCCCTGGTCTGGACTTCCCCACCATCGGGAACATTCTTCCCGCATCTAACCTGTCCAGTCCCATCAGAATCTTATATGTTTCTATGAGATCCCCTCTCATCCTTCTAAACTCCAGTGAATAAAGGCCCAGTTGATCCAGTCTTTCCTCATATGACAGTCCAGCCATCCCTGGAATCAGTCTGGTGAACCTTCGCTGCACTCTCTCAATAGCAAAAACGTCCTTCCTCAGATTAGGAGACCAAAACTGAACACAATATTCCAGGTGAGGCCTCACTAAGGCCCTGTACAACTGCAATAAGACCTCCCTGCTCCTATACTCAAATCCCCTAGCTATGAAGACCAGCATACCATTTGCCTTCTTCACCGCTTGCTGTACCTGCATGCCAACTTTCAATGACTGATGAACCAAGACACCCAGGTCTCATTGCACCTCCCCTTTTCCTAATCTGCCGCCATTCAGATAATATTCTGCCTTCGTGTTTTTGCCCCCAAAATGGATAACCTCACATTTATCCACATTATATTGCATCTGCCATGCATTTGCCCACTCACCAAACCTGTCCAAGTCACCCTGCAGCCTCTTAGCATCCTCCTCACAGCTCACACCGCCACCCTTGACTTGGGTAAGTGTGTCGTTAGTCTCTCTATTCTGACTCCAGAGTGCTGGCACAGCATGGGAGGCCTGCTTATATACAGTGCTCGATCACTTGGGACGCCAACAGATGGTGGCAGTAGAATACTGGCTACAAGGTTTTGCATACATAACATCACTACCCCCTCCCCCCAAAGTCAATAGTACATTTATTTACAGGGTGAGACGATCTGGGGCTTTCCGCTCCCTAGTCGATCGTCTTGGTACAAACACAGGTGCAGGTGAGTTGATTGGTTGGTTGGGCCTTCGCTGGGCTGCTGCGCAGCTGGCCTTGCTGGGCTGCTGGGGATGATGAGTTCAGCTTCGTGGTCAACCGTGATGTCAGTTGCCACTTGTGTGTGTATCGGAGGGTCGAAGTTGGTGGTGTCCTCTTCAGGTTGCTCGTGGCTGTCTGTGAATCGCAGTTTGGTTTGGTCCAAATGCATTCTGCAAGTTAGTCCATTTGCAAGTTTAACCTCAAACATCCTACTCCATTCTTTGGCTATGACAGTGCCGGCAAGCCATTTGGGACCATGTCCATAGTTGAGTACAAATACAGGGTCATTGACTTCAATATCGTGTGACGAATTTGCGCGATCATGGTACATGCTTTGTTGATGCCGCCTGCCCTCGACATGATCATGGAGATCATGGTGGACTAGAGAGAACCTTGTTTTGAATGCCCTTTTCATGAGCAGTTCGGCAGGGGGAACCCCGGTGAGGGAGTGGGATCTTGTGCGGTAGCTGAGCAGGATTCGGAACAGGCGGGTCTGCAGGGAGCCTTCCGAGCTTTGCTTGATGGTTTGGACTGCCCGTTCTGCCTGGCCGTTAGATACAGGCTTGAACGGGGCAGATGTGATGTGCTTGATCCCATTGCGGGTCATGAATTCCTTGAATTCAGCACTGGTGAAGCACGGCCCATTGTCGCTGACTAGGACATCAGGCAGGCCGTGCGTGGCAAACATGGCTCGTAGGCTTTTGATGGTGGCAGTGAACGTGCTTACAGACATTATTACACACTCAATCCATTTTGAATAAGCATCCACAACAACCAAAAACATTTTACCTAGAAATGGGCCAGCGACGTCAACTTGGATCCTAGACCACGGTTTGGAGGGCCATGACCACAAACTTAGCGGTGCCTCCCTGGGTGCATTGCTCAGTTGAGAGCAAGTGTTGCATTGGCGCACGCAAGACTCCAAATCTGAGTCGATGCCGGGCCACCACACATGGGATCTGGCTATAGCTTTCATCATTACTATGCCTGGGTGGGCACAGTGTAGGTCACGTATGAAGGCATTTCTCTGCCTTTCTTAGGCAAAACTATGCGATTACCCCACAAAAGACAGTCCGCCTGTATGGACATTTTGTCTTTGCGCCACTGGAAGGGCTTGATCTCTTCATGCATCTCCGCTGGGATGCTGGACCAGCTCCCATGGAGGACACAGTTTTTTACAAGAGACAGTAAAGGATCTTGGCTGGTCCAGGTCCTGATCTGGTGGGCCATAACGGGTGACTTCGTTTTCAAATGCATCCATCACCAAGAGCAAGTCTGTAGACTGTGCCATTTCCACCCCGGTGGTGGGCAATGGTAGCTGACTGAGAGCATCAGCGCAGTTCTCTGTGGTGAATTACATCGTTATATGCAGACAGCGTGAGCGCCCATCTTTGGATGCAAGCAGAGGCATTGGTATTAATACCTTTGCTCTCTGAGAATAGTGATATGAGTGGCATATGGTCAATTTCTAACTCGAACTTTAGCCCATTCAGATACTGGTGCATTATTTTCACCCCGTAAATGCATGCCAGAGCTTCTTTTTCAATCATGCTGTAGGCCCTTTCAGCCTTGGACAAACTCCTGGACGCATAAGCAACCGGTTGCAATGTTCCCAATTCATTTGCTTGTTGTAACACACACCCGCCCCGTGCAAAGACGCATCGCAAGCTAGCACTAAATGTTTACATGGGTCATACAGAACAAGCAATTTGTTGGAACATAACAGATTTCTGGCTTTCTCACAAGCAGTCTCTTGTGATTTCCCCCATACCCAGTCATCTCCCTTGCATAGCAACACATGTAGAGGTTCTAGCAAGGTGCTTAACCCGGGTTTAAGTTACCAATATAATTGAGGAGTCCCAGGAACGACCGTAGCTCCGTCACGTTCTGTGGTCTTGGCGCGTTCTTGATGGTCTCCATCTTGGCATTGGTGGGTCTGATGCTGTCTGTCGCGATTCTTCTCCCTAAGAACTCAACCACTGGCGCCAGGAAAACACACCGAGCATTTCAACCTGAGTCCCACACGATCTAGCCGACTTAGAACCTCTTCCAGGTTCTGCAATTGTTCAATGGTGTCCCAAACCGTGATCAATATGTCACCCTGAAAAACCACGGTGCACGGAACCAACTTTAGCAGACTCTCCATGTTCCTTTGAAAAATAGCCATGGCTGATCGAATCCCAAACGGGCATCTATTGTGGATGAACAGACCTTTGTGTGTGTTGATGCAGGTGAGGCCTTTCGAAGATTCCGCCAGCTCCTGCGTCATGTAGGCTGAGATCAGGTCCAACTTGGTGAACGTCTTCCCTCCTGCCAGTGTCACAAATAGGTCGTCTGCCTTGGGTACTGGTCCTGCAGCGAAAAACGGTTAATCGTTACTTTATAATCCCCACAAATTCTGACCATGCCATCACCCTTGAGAACCGGAACAATCGGACTGGCCCACTCGTTGAACTCAACCGGAGCGATGATGCCCTCTTGTTGAAGCCTGTCCAGTTCAATCTCCACTTTCTCTCGCATCATGTATGGCACCGCACGTGCCTTGTGGTGGATGGATCGTGTACCGGAAACCAAGTGGATCTGCACCTTCGCCCCAGAGAAATTTCCGATACCTGGCTCAAACAACGACGGGAACTTGCTCAAAACCTGGGCACATGAGGCATCGTCGACGGACGAAAGTGCTCGGATGTCATCCCAGATCCAACGGATTTTTCCCAGCCAGCTTCTGTCGAACAGTGTGGGGCCATCTCCTGGTACAATTTATAGTGGTAATTCGTGCACCACTCCATCATAGGAAACTTTTACTGCTGCACTGCCAATTTCAGAGATCAGCTCTTTAGTGTAAGTTTTCAGCTTGGTATGAATAGGGCTCAGCTTGGGCATTTGTGCCTTGTTGCACCACAGCCTCTCGAAGGCCTTTTTGCTCATGATAGACTGACTCACACCTGTGTCCAATTCTATGGATACTGGAATTCCATTCAGTTCAACTTTTAACATGATCGGTGGACATTTTGTGGTGAAAGTGTGTACCCCGTACACTTCTGCCTCCTCGGTTTGAGTCTCTGGTTCAGTTTGATCCACCATGGACTGGTCTTCCTCTGCAACGTGGTGGTTTGCAGGGTTTGCAGCTCGTCTGCACATTCACTGGAGGTGTCCCATTGTTCCACAGCCTTTGCACGCATAGTGTTTGAAGCGACATTGATGGGCTCGATAATCACCACCTGCGGTGGTGCTTATCGAGCCCATCAAGGCGGACTCTGAGTCATCTGAGGTCGTGCAGCTGCAGGCATGTACGTTCTGCCATATGCATTCCTGCCTGAAAACGGCGTTACTTTGTGTACAGTACTTGCCGATGCATCCTTATGCTGCGAAATTTGTTTAGTATTATCGCTGGTGGATATAAATGCATGGGCTATCATTATGGCTTTGCTCAGGTTCGGTGTTTCAACAGTCAGTAGTTTGTGAAGGATAACCTCATGGCCAATGCCAAGCAGAAAAAAATCTCTTCGCATTTGCTTCAGGAATCCACCAAATTCGCAATGTCCTGCAAGGCACCTTAGTTCAGCAACGTAGCTCGCCACTTCCTGGCCTTCAGATCGTTGACATGAATAAAATCGATACCTTGCCATCAGAACGCTCTCCTTCGGATTTAGGTGCTCCCGGATCAGCGTACACTGTTCTTCATATGATTTGGTTGTTGGTTTCACCGGAGCAAGAAGATTCTTCATGGGGTCGTAGGTTGTTGCCCCGCAGATGGTGAGGAGGATGGCCCTTCGTTTGGCAGCGTTCTCATTCCCTTCCAGCTCGTTGGCCACGAAGTATTGGTTGAGTCGCTCCACGAAGGCTTCACAATTGTCACCTTCTGAGAATTTCTCCAGGATACCAACAGTTCTCTGCATTTTTGTATGATGGTTCATTATCTATTACTTGTCGCTAGTTGTTATGTCTCAAATAAAGCAACGTGACTCAGTACTGTAGACTTGAGCAAGTGTGACCTTAGTCTCTTTATTCTGACTCCAGAGTGCTGGCACAGCATGGGAGGCCTGCTTATATACAGTGCTCCCAAGGGATGCTGAGATTCCTTGTGACTCCAATAGATGCGCCCTCTGGTGGCAATAGAATGCTGGTTGCAAGGTGTTGCATACATAACAGAAATAATGACCAGATAATCTGTTTAATGATGTTGATTAAGGGATAAATATTGGCCAGGCTCCTGAGAACTCCACTGCTCTTCTTTGAATAATGTCATGGGATCTTTTACATGTATACAACAACAACTTGCATTTATATAACGTCTTTAATGTAATACAATGTCTCAAAGTGCTGCACAGGTGCAATTATCAAACAAAATTTGACACCGTGACACATAAAGAGATGTTAGGACAGGTGATCAAAAGCTTGGTCAACGAGGAGGAGAAAGAGAGGTGGACAGGTTTAGGGAGGGAATTCCAGAACTTAGGGCCTTGGTAGCTGAAGGCATGGCCACCAATGGTGGAGAGAAGAAAATTGGATATGCACAAGATGCTAGAATCAGAGGAGTGCAGAGATTTTGAAGAGTTGTAGAGTTGAGGAAGGTTACGGAGATAGGGAAGGGTGAGGCCATGGAGGGATTTGAAAACAAGGATGAAAATTTTAAAATCGAGACATTGCTGGACCGGGAACTAATGTAGTCAGCGAGCATGGGGGTGATGGGTGAACGGGACTTGGTGTGAGTTAGGATGCCGGCAATAGAGTTTTGAATGGGTTCAAGATTATACAGGGTGCAAGGTGAAAAGTTGGCCAGGAGAGCATTGGAATAGTTAAAGCTAGCAGTAACAAAGGCATGGATGAGAATTTCAGCAGCAGATGAGCTGAGGCAGGAGTGGAGATAGGCAATGTTACAGAGTGTAGAGTTCTGGGTCTTTGTCAATGAACCCTTTGACTCCTAAGTTCCAAAAGATTCGATTTGACCCATAGTGGTGACAATAATTATATTTTATTCAGTGTCAGTGAGACTTTATACATTACAGCATCTGAGCAGTAGTTTAACAAGGCGCAATCAATGTTTATATTACCCATTATGCCCTAGGTAGAAGCCGCGATCTCCACGTGTCAACCCCCGTTGGCCCTGGCCTCTAGGGTCCTCCGCCAACCCGAATCCCTCCTTGGCCATCTGGTGGATGTTCCCAAGTCCCTTGGTGAACGCCTCTACAACCTAAGTGTTTAAGAGACCTCTTCTTATACTTCTTTTTCCCAGCAAAACCTATGGGGATCAGTTAACCCAATCATTGACTTACCTGAAACTCCCCCTGTCCAATGTAAGGGATACCACCTATCCATGTCAAGTATCTAATGATCCCATCTGTCGATTTCAATTCATCATCTTATGACACCCTGACATCATTTGTTTTTGACCATAAAGAATCATATCTGGGATAGTTATGACAATACAAAAGCAACATGTCTCCATAGTAGAGATATGGGTCCTTGGTTTTCACTGCGAAGGCCTATGTTTATAATTCACTGCAGATATCATAACATTCCAACGCAGTGGCAGCTTACACGTGACCTTGCTAGTTCTGTTCCCACAGACAAGGTGTCTGTTTTGTTTTGTTAGGAATACTGCAGACTGTCTCTTTAATTTGGCCCAGCAAAGTCTAGCGTCTCGGTCTCTTCCATTTTTAAATCTAATCGAGTCTACCCAGGGCATATTACAACAGAGTTTACAAGTATGATTATGTGCAGCAACAACATAATGAAATCTTTAAACTATAATTAATAATAGAATTAATTTATTTAGTTCAGGTTAGTTAGTGAGAGAATATAAAGATAGAGAGTTCCTAGGATTCTTACAGGAGGTGGAAGTAGGCGGTCTTGGTACTGGAGTGGATACGGTGGTGAATGCTCAATTCAGGGTCAAATAGGAAGCCAAGGTTGTGAACAGACTGGTACAGCCTCAGAAAGTGGCAGGGAGAGGGATGGAGTCAGAGGCTAGGGAACAAAGTTTGTGACGGAGACCAAAGACAATGGCTCAGTCTTCCCAATATATAATTGGAGAACATTTTTGCTCATCCAATACTGGATGTCCAACAGCAGTGTGACAAATCTGAGGCAGTGAAGAGGACAAGAAAGGTGATGGTGAGGGAGAGCTGGTGTTGTCAGTGGACAAGCATATAAGAATAGGAGGGAATGGTAAAGACAGTCAAATATGTGCAAACTGAGACATGTAGAAACAGGCAAATACATATATATTAGGAGATGGGCACAGTT
Source organism: Pristiophorus japonicus (assembly GCF_044704955.1). Taxonomy (NCBI): domain Eukaryota; kingdom Metazoa; phylum Chordata; class Chondrichthyes; family Pristiophoridae; genus Pristiophorus; species Pristiophorus japonicus. The sequence goes on from NC_091984.1 coordinate 182,416,016, forward strand.
GCATGTGCACTGAAGGAAAGCTATTGAATTGCATGTGTACAGAGCATGGTTGAGATAAATATGTAAACTTTTGTGCCCTCAGTTTCCTTCCCTTTCCTTCTCTCCTCAGCTAAAGGTACTTGATTCACACTGAGCCTCGACTACCTCAACATAACCATTTGTTGTCAAGATTATGCAGCTTTGAAGAGCATCATAGCCCTCACCTGATGACCGCTTTCCAATGGAATCACTGAACAGTGATCAGGAACAGGAATTCTGGCTGATTTTTCATCTCCTAATTGAGGAATCTGGTGACACCTGAACTGCTGCACAGGCTGAAATCCTCTAACTCTTCATAGCAAGACAAGTAAACTTTATTATCATCTCTGGAAACAGATAGAAGTTAATTGCAAGTAGTAACTTTGCCTAATTTGATGGTATTGTGCAGCTTATTCAAATGTTTGCAATTAGATATAGCAAACTGTTGGGATTTCTGAGTTTATGACTGTTACAATAACCCCAAATTTGTGAGTGGAAGAAATTCATTGAATCGTGGTGGCGGTATAGCTCTCATCACCAAATCATACATTGGTCTGTCCCCTATTCCTCCAGCACTTTCTCATCTTTTGGACATCTCGTCTTATTCCATCCCTCTCATTCAAAATTCTTGTTCTCTACTGCCCACCCAAGTATGATAAAAATGTTATCATGGATATATCCTCACTGCTTTCCTCCCTGAGCCTATGCACCCAGCGACTTCTCATCCTCGGTGACTTCAACCTCCATCTCAATTCATCAAGGTCTCTCTCCTCTGAGTTCACTACCCTACTGTCCTCCCTTAATCTCTCCCTCCATGTAAATTCCTCAACCTATATTCACGGCTACCCCTTGACCTTGCAATCTCTCGTGGCCTTGCTATTCCAACTGTATCAATTAAAGATAAAGCCACCTCTGACCATTTCCTTGTATCGCCCTCGACCCACATCCCACTTCCCCAATCCAAACCTACTTTCTTCTGCATCTGCCCCTGGAAAAAATTTTCTCCAAACTCTGTTACAAATGCACTTATCAACTCAAAACTGTCCAACCTTTGGCCCTCTTTTAACAATGACATTTCTGCAGTCACCGATCTGCTCAACCACACCCTCACCACCACCTTTGATGCCCTAGTCCCTGTTAAAAGATTACTCTCCCGCTCCCCTGATTGCACACATGTCACATGCGTACAGCCCAATGACCTCCCGACTGCGGCGCCCTCTGGTGCCTGGTGACCCCCAAGCATTAATACATAACAACATCCCCCCATTAAAATCTTAACAACAGTCTTTTTACAAACTACGACGGTCTGGGGCTTTCCTCTCACGAGTTGATCGTCTCAGTTCAACTTTGGCTCTGGGTGAGCGTTCTGAGTCCGTTGAGACTGAGGGCTGAATAGCTGATCTGATGGGAGTGGTCATGACCACATCAGAGACTGAAGGTTCAGATTCAGTAATGTCAGCAGAGTCCTCTGATGATTGAACAATAGTTGGTTGGTAACTGACTGCATCTTCCTCACTCAGTTCCAGTTCATCCGTGTGCCGCAGTTTAACCTGGTCAAGCTGTTTCCTGCATGTTTGCCCATTCTTGAGCATGACAATAAACACTCTGTTACCCTCCTTGGCTGTAACAGTGCCGGCGATCCACTTTGGACCTTGACCATAGTTCAGTACATAAACCGGATCGTTGACCGAGATGCCACGTGACATGGCACCATGATCATGACACCATTGCTGACTTTGATGTCTGTTTTCAACACGATCATTCAAATCAGGATGAACAAGAAAAAGCCTGGTCTTGAGATTTCTCTTCATCAGTAGTTCAGCAGGAGGAACCCCAGTGAGCGTATGAGGTCTTGACCTGTAACTGAGCAATATACATGACAACCGTCTCTGCAGTGAGCCCTGCAGTTACACGTTTCATACTTTGCTTGATCGTTTGAATGGCATGCTCTGCTTAACCATTAGAAGCAGGCTTGAATGGAGCTGATTTCACATGTCTGATGCCATTACGTTTCATGAACTCCTGGAACTCAAGATTTGTGAAGCAAGATCCGTTGTCACTCACAACAATGTCAGGCAAACCATGAGTAGCAAACATGATACGAAGGCTCTCAATGGTAGGTGTGGATTGCTGTATGACATAATAATACACTCTATCCACTTAGAATATGCATGTACTACGACAAAAAACATCTTTCCTAGGAATGGGCCCGCAAAATCAATGTGGATCCTCGACCATGGTTTGGATGGCCATGACTAAAGACTCAGCGGAGATTCCGCTAGTACTTTACTTAGCTGCATGCAAGTATTGCACTGATGCATGCATGATTCCAGATCAGAGTCAATTCCAGGCCACCATACAGGAGACCGAGCAATGGACTTCATCATGACAATACCAGGATGAATGTTATGAAGTTCAAGTACAAACTTTTCTCCACCTTTCTTAGGCATGATTACACGATTAACCTACAGTAAACAGTCTGACTGAATGGACAGCTCATCCTTGCAATGGTTGTAAGGTTTGGTCTCTTCAGGCATCTCCATAGGTATGGCAGACCAATCACCACTGAGTACACACCGTTTCACAACTGATAAAATAGGGTCATGGCTTGTCCAGATCCTAACGTGTTGAGCAGTGACAGGGGTTCCTTCATTCTCAACCTTCCATTACTAACAGTAGATCCCCAGAGTGCCTCTCCAACCTGTGAAGCCTTCTTAAATAACTGTGCTCCCAAGGGATTATGGGATCCCTTGGGACTCCGGGGAATGAGTCCTCTGGTGGCTGTACAGAGAAAATACAAGTCCACATATATAACAACATTCCCCCCCCAAAGTCAATAGTGTAATTATTTACAATGTGAGTCGATCTGGGTCCCTTCTTGCCCTGGTTGACCATCTCGATGTGAAAGCTGGTGTTGTATCATTTGTTGGGCCCTCGCTGGGCTGCTGTGCAGCTGGCCTTGCTGGGCTGCCTGGTGTGTTGGGCCCTGCAGGGCTGCTGTGGATGATGGGTTCTACCATTCCGTACCTGCACTCCGCCCGCGAAAGTGACCTGGAGGCATAAGCTATGGGTTGTAATTTGCCTGCACTATTGACATGTTGCAAAACGCACCCGACCCCATACGCTGACGCCTCGCATGTGAGAACTAGCTTTTTACCTGGGTCAAAGAAAGTCAAAACACTGTTGGAACACAGAAGGTTGCGTGCCTTATTGAAGGCACGTTCCTGGGCGTCCCCCCAAAACCAATCGCACCCCTTTCTGAGTAGCACATGGAGAGGCTCCAACAGTGTGCTTAAGTTCTGCATAAAGTTCCCAAAGTAATTGAGTAGCCCGAGAAAGGCGGGCAGTTCTGAGACATTCCGGGGCCTGGATGCCAGGCGAATTGCTCCTGTTTTGGACTGTTTGGATTCCATCAGCGGCAATCCTTCTGCCCAAAAATTCAACCTCGGGTGCGAGAAACAGGCACTTGGATTTCTTGACTCGTAGGCCTACCTGATCCAACCGCTTTAGTACTTCCTCCAAATTATGGAGATGGGAGTCGGTGTCCCTGCCCGTGATAAGTATGTCGTCTTGAAATACAACCGTCCCCGGGATGGACTTGAGCAGACTCTCCATGTTGCGCTGGAATATGGCAGCTGCCGACCTAATGCCGAATGGGCATCGATTGTACATGAAAAGGCCTCGATGTGTGTTGATGGTGGTGAGTAGCTTGGATTCCTCGGTCACTTCTTGCGTCATATACGCAGATGTGAGGTCTAATTTTGAGAAAAGTTTACCTCCAGCCAATGTGGCAAATAAGTCCTCCGCTCTGGGCAGCGGGTACTGGTCCTGTAGGGAGACTTTGTTTATGGTAGATTTGTAGTCCCCAAAGATTCGTACGGATCCATCAGGCTTCATGACTGGGATGATGGGACTTGCCCAGTCGCTAAATTCAACAGGTGATATAATGCCTTCCCGCAGAAGCCTGTCTAGATCGATTTCAATCTTTTCCCTCATCACATAAGGTACAGCTCTGGCCTTGTGATGGACCGGTCTAGCATCCTGTGTGATGTAGATTTTGACTTTGGCCCCTTTGAAAGTGGCCACACCTGGCTGAAAGAGATGTTCAAATCGCTTTATAACTGTTGAGCAGGAGGTCCGTTCCTCTAATGACATGGCATGGACATCATCCCATTTCCAGTTTAGTTTTGCCAGCCAGCTTCTCCCCAGCAGTGCTGGGGGGTCTCCGGGGACAATCCACTGGGGAAGTCGGTTCACTGTCCCTTTGTGTGTGACAGAGAGCATGGCGCTGCCGAGGACTGTTACGATTTCTTTGGTATAGGTCCTTAGTGTGGTGTCGACCCTTGTGAGTTTTGGTCTGTCTCTTTTATGCGGTCACAGTTGTTCAAATTGTTGAGCGCCCATGAGAGATTGACTCGCTTCCGTATCCAGCTCCATGTTGACAGATATCCCGTTGAATAGGACCCTCATCATTATAGGAGGCGTCCTGTTGTAGGAGCAGCGGCCATTGATCGTGTTGACCCGCTGTACACCGGTGTCCCGGGTACTGTCCCCATCATCTTCTGGTCCGCTTTCCGACCCATCCGATTCGTATACCAGCCGAGCTGCCGTTTTTTTGCACATGTGGGCCAAATGCCCTGTATATTCACAATTTCTGCAAACAGCCTGCTGAAATCGACATCCCCTTGCCGAGTGCCCACCCCTACACCTCCAGCACAGACCTGTTGCATTGTTCAAAGAGTTTCCAAAGAATGAGCTGCGTCTGGCTGATCTCTCTTGAGCTTCTCTCAGTTTGTAGTTGATTGCTCGCATTGTGGGTTGATGAGGTGTGAACGGCCCTTCCTGTGGCCCTTGATGGCTTCTGCCTGCTGTCGAGAACCTGTTCTCCCGGTTTTGTCTATGTGTGGGGGTAGCAGCTTGTTTAGTGCTGTGCACTTCTTGTTCCAATATTTCGTTAGTTGTCGTACCTGCATTGTAAATCAACCTCGTTTCTTCTTCCCCTACCAAGAATGTCTGTGCAACCAGTGCTGCTGCCTCTAAGGTCAGGTTCTTGGTCTCTATGAGCTTTCGGAATATGCCTGCGCGGCCTATTCCTTCAATGCATTTCTCTCCTCAGTTCATCGGAGAACTCACGTAAACTAGCCAACCTCCGAAGTTCCGCCACGAAGTCGGGTATGCTCTGGCCCACACAGCGTCTGTAGTTGTAGAACCTGTGTCTGGCCATGTGTAGGCTGCTCGCTGGCTTCAGGTGGTCTCTTACCAGTGTGCTCAATTCTTCAAACGACTTGCTTGCTGGTTTCTCGGGTGCCAACAGATCCTTCATTAAAGCGTATGTTTTCGAGCCACAGCTGGTCAAGAGATGGGCTCTTCTCTTGTCTGCCTTATCGTCGCCTAACCAGTCTTTGGTTACAAAGCTTTGCTGGAGCCTTTCTATAAGGTCCTCCCAATTGTCTCCTGCATTGTACTTTTCATCTGATCCGTTGTTCGCCATTCTGTGGATTCTGTAATCCCATAACCCGTCGCCACTGTAAAGTCCTGTCCCCTCAGTACAGATTCACACGAGGCATCTAGTGAAGTCAAGGTCACTCGGCACCTACACCTTTATTTCACAGCTCTGGAATGTCACACTTGCCTGAGACCTGTCCTTATATACCTGTCTCTTGCAAGTGCACCCCTGGTGGTAAGGTAATCTGGTGGTTACAGGTCATATCTTATTACAGTCACGTATAGCATGTTAGGATACAGTTATATATAATAATGTAAGATACATGACACCATAGACACACGCTAAGGCTTCATTTTCAATCATGCTGTAGGCTCTCTCAGCCTTAGCCAGACTCTTGGATGCATAAGCAACCGGTTGCAGTTTCCCAAAATCATTAGCTTGTTGCAATACACACCCGACGCCATATGACGACGCATCACATGCTAGTACCAAACGCTTACATGGATCATACAACACAAACAATTTGTTTGAGCATAACAATTTTCCCGCTTTTACAAAGGCATTTTCTTGGCTTTTGCCCGAAACCCATTTGCCCCCTTTTCGTCGTAAGACATGTAGTGGTCTAGCAGCGTGCTGAGACCCGGTAAGAAGTTACCAAAGTAGTTCAAGAGTCCCAGAAACGACCGCAGCTCCCTCACGTTCTGTGGCCTCGGTGCATTCTCGATTGCCTCCGTCTTCGCGTTGGTGGGCCTGATGCCCATCCGCCTCAATCCTCCCTCCCAGGAACTCCAGTTCAGGTGCCAGGAAAATGCACTTTGAGCGTTTTAACCTGAGCCCCACGCGGTTGAGGACCTCCTCCAAGTTCTGCAGATGCTCGACTGTGTTCCGACCTGTGACCAAGATGTCGTCCTGGAAGAACACGGTGTGCAGGACCGACTTCAGTAAACTCTCCATGTTTCACTGGAATATCACCGCCGCTGATCGGATTCCAAATGGGCACCTGTTATAAACAAAAAGACCTTTGTGCGTGTTGATGCAGGTGAGGGCCTTCGATGATTCCTCCAGTTCCTGCGTCATGTAGGCTGAAGTCAGATCCAGCTTCATGAACGTCTTTCCTCCCGCCAGCGTTGCAAAGAGGTCGTTGGCTATTGGTAGTGGGTATTGGTCCTGCAGGTAGAAACGATTGATAGTTACTTTGTAATCGCCACAGATTCTTATGATGCTGTCTCCCCTGAGGACTGGAAGAATAGGACTGGCCCACTCGCTGAACTCGATCGGTGAAATGATGCCCTCTCGTTGCTCGATCTCTACACTTTCTTTCATCAGGTACTGCTCTCGCCTTGTGATGGATGGGTCGCGCCCATGGAATTAGGTGGACCTGCACGTTTGCTCCTTGGAATTTCCCGATGCCTGGTTCGAACAGTGAAGGAAATTTGTTTAAGACCTGGGCACACGAAGTGTCGTCAGCGGGCAATAGCGCTTGGACGTCGTCCCAGTTCCAACGCATCTTTTCCAGCCAGCACCTGCCGAGCAGCGTGGGACCATCGCTCGGTATCACCCAGAGTGGTAGCTTGTGCACCGTTCCATCGTAGGAGACCTTTATGGTAGCACTGCTGATTACAGGAATCAGTTATTTTGTGTAAGTTCTTAGTTTCGTGCGAACTGTAGTTAAGACTGATCTTGAGGCCTTGTTGCACCACAACCTTTCGAAAATCTTTTTGCCCATGATGGACTGGCTTGCGCCCATGTCCAGCTCCATTGACACCGGGAGTTCATTTAGTTCAACATTCAGCATTATCGGGGAACAATTCGTGGTGAATGCATGTACCCCATGTACCTCTGCCTCCTCTATCTGAGGCTCTGTTTCGTCGTGATCCTCCTCTGCAACATGGTGGTTTGCAGGTTTAACAGGCTTTGCAGCTCGCCTGCACACTCGTTGGAGGTGTCCCATTGTTCCACAGCCCTTGGAAACGTATCCTTTGAATCGGCATGAATGGAAACGATGATCACCCCCGCAGCGCCAACAAGGTGTTAATGGCCTTGCATTCATCACCCTTGATGTTGGACTCTGAGACATCTGCGGACGTGTAGCTGCAGGTATGTGTGACCTGCCCTGTAAGTTCGAAAACAACTTCACTTTGTTCACAGTACTTGTTGCAGCACTTGTGTGCTGAAAGATTTGCTTCATATTGTCACTGGTGGCAATGAACGCCTGGGCTATCGCCATGGCCTTACTCAAGGTTGGGGTCTCTACAGTCAAAAGTTTACGAAGTATGGTTTCGTGGCCAATGCCAAGTACAAAAAAGGCTCTGAGCATGTGCTCCAAATGTCCTTCAAATTCACAATGTCCTGCAAGGCGTCTTAGCTCGGCAACATAACTCGCTACTTCCTGGCCTTCAGACCTTTTGTAGGTTTAGAACCGGTACCTCACCATCAGAATGCTTTCCTTCGGATTGAAATGCTCTCGGACCAGTGTGCACAAATCGTCGTACGATTTCTCCGTGGGTTTCACTGGAGAGAGCAAATTCTTCATGAGGCCATACGTTGGTGCCCCACAGACGGTGAGGAGGATCGCCCTTCGTTTGGGAGCGCTCTCTTCCCCATCTAGCTCATTGGCCATGAAGTATTAGTCGAGTCGCTCCACAAAAGTTTCCCAATCATCTCCCCCCGAAAATTTCTCCAGGATGCCCACTGTTCTCTGCATCTTTGGGTTCGCTATCTGTATCTTGTCGCCAGTTGTTATGTATGGAGAAAGAGTCAGACTGAATATTGTGAGCTCAAAGTAACATGTGACCGTAGTCTTTTATTGCAGGTCTCCAGAGTGTCCCTCCAACCTGTGAAGCCTTCTTAAATACCTGTGCTCCCAAGGGATTATGGAATCCCTTGGGACTCCAGGGAATGAGCCCTCTGGTGGCTGTACAGAGTAAATACAAGTCCACATATATAACAACCTTTTCTTAGTAACACATGCAGTGGCTCCAGTAAAGTGCTCAATCTGGGTAAGAAATTACCAAAGTCGTTGAGTAGCCCAAGGAACGAACGCAGCTCTGTCACATTCTGAGACATGGGTACATTTTTGATAGCCTCGGTTTTCGAATCAGTGGACCTGATGCCATCAGCAGCAATCTTCCTCCTGAGGAATTCAACTTCAGGTGCCATGAATACACACTTTGAGTGTTTCAGCCTGAGTCCCACTTTGTCCAGATGCTGTCGGACTTCTTCAAGATTGTTCAGATGTTCAGCAGTGTCGCGACCTGTGACCAGAATGTCATCTTGAAACACGACAGTTCTAGGAACAGACTTCAGTAAACTCTCCATATTCCTCTGAAGTATGGCTGCAGCCAAATGAATCCCAAAAGGACACCTGTTGTAGACGAACATTCCTTTAGATGTGTTGATGCAGCCAAGTTTCTTCGAAGTGTCGACAAGCTCCTGGGTCATATAGGCTGATTTCTGATCCAGTTTCGTGAACGACTTTCCACCAGCTAGCATGGCAAACAGGTCATCAGCCCTCGATTATGGATACTGATCCTGTTTCGAAAATCGGTTAATCGTAACCTTGTAGCCTCCACAAATCCTGCCATCACTCTTCAACACAGGAACAATGGGACTAGCCCACTGGTTAAACTCGACCGGTGATACGATCCCTTCACGCTGGAGTCTATCAAGCTCAATTTCAACCTTCTCCATCATTATGTATGGAATAGACCGAGCTTAGTGATAGACAGGCTTTACATTGGAGTCCAGGTGAGTTTGCACCTTGGCTCCCGTAAAATTACCAATGCCCGGTTCAAACAAAGAAGGAAACTTTTTCAATACTTGAGCACACGATGTATCATCCACCGGGGACAACATCTTGACATCATTCCAGTTCAGCTTGATTTTCTCGAGCCAATTCCTGCCGAACAACGTTGGATCATTACCTGGGACGATCTATAATGGTAGCTCGTGAACCACACCGTCATATCACACCTCAATTGCTGCACTATGAGTTCCTTGGTGTAAGTACGCAACCTGGCATTGACTGGACTCAGCTTCGGTTTCATAGCCTTAGTGTCCCACAGCTTGTCGAATGTCCTTTGGCTCATTATCGACTAGCTCGCAATACCGTGTCCAGCTCCATTGATACAGGCACACCAGTCAGCTTTACATTAACGACTGTCAGCTGACTCTTGCTCAGGAACAAATACAGTCCATTCACTTCCTCCTCGGGTTGCTTATCCGGGCCATCACTGAACTAGTCGTCATCAACCATGCTTGCTCTGTTGTGGACACATCCTGTGAAGATGCCCCACTTTCGAACATCCATTGCATGAGTATTGTCTAAACCGACACTGATGGGGCCGATGATTGCCCCCACAACGCCAACAGGGTGAAATCTGGACCGAACCAGTTGGCAGGCTCTGAACAGTGGCAGGTTTCATGTAAGCAGCTCCGCCTGAAGTCGACGCCATCTTGTTTACAGTACTTGCCGTGAAACTCCGACTCGTCGATTATATCTGCCTCAAATTATCATCCGTCATCATGCATGCCTGGGCAGTCGCGATGGCCTTTTTCAAATCCAGCGTATCTGCAGCCAACAGCTTCCTGAGGATCGCATCATGGCTGATGCCTATCACGAAGACATCACGCAGCATTGTCTTTCAGCATGTTCCCGAACTTACACGGCTCAGCAAGACGTCGCAGGTTGGTGACAAATCCCGACATGTCCTGGCCCTCAGCACGAACATGTGTGTAGAAATGGTAGCGTGATATAATGATCCCCTCTTTTGGCTTCAGATGGTTACCCACCAACATACACAATTCCCCGTACCCTTTTTCCGCCGGACGTACAGGCGAGAGAAGATTCTTCATGAGGCTGTAAATTTTTGGACCATAAACGGTGAGAACTGCCATGCGCTTAACTGCGTAGGCCTCTGCCTCCATGCTGTTGGCCACAAAATACTGATCCAGGCGGTCGACAAAATCCGCCCAATCCTCGCCCTCCATGAATCTCTCCAAGATTCCAACAGTGCCCATTGTGCATGCGAAGGTTCTCAAATTACCTCATCGCGAATTGTAATGACTCAAGAGTCTGGTTACTGTAAACTCACTCAGGTGCAACCTGATCCATCTTTATTCCAGCCCAAGAGTGCCAACGTGCCAAAGACACCCAGCTTATATACAGATGACCAAGCACACATGCCATATGCGTACAGCCGATGACCTCCGACCGCGGCACCTTCTGGTGTGTGGTGACCCCCAAGCATTAATACATAACAGGCTACTATTCTCTACTGCTAACCGTATTCTTAAATCCCTCTCCTTTGTTTCCACCACACTCACTCCAACAACAAGTGTGAGGACTTCTTTGTCTCAAAGATTGAGACCATCCGATCAGCTACCTCTGCGAGTTCTCTTTCACCTAGCCCACAGGGCCAAACTTAATCTGAGGCTCCCACGTGCCCTAGCCCTAAACTCACATCTTTCTCTAATTTCTCTTTGATCTCCCCTCTTGATCTCTCCAAGCTCATTTTGTCCATGAGACCCATTTCCTGCTCCCTTGACCCTATTCCCACTAAACTGCTGACCACCCAACTTCTTTATTTGGCTCTCATGTTAGCCAACATTGTTAACGGGTCTCTCTCCTCAGGTACTGTTCCCCTTTCCTTCAAATCTGCTGTCATCACACCTCTCCTCAAAAAAAAACAACCCTTGACCCCAGTTTGCTTGCTAGCTATCACCCCATCTCCAACCTCCCTTTCCTGTCGAAAATACTTGAACGTTTTGTCGCCTCCCAAATCCGTGATCACCTTTCCCTGAATTCAATGTTTGAATCCCTTCAATCTGGTTTTCGCCCCTGCCACAGTACCGAAACTGCTCTCATCAATGTTACAAATGACATTCTTTGTGACTGTGACAAAGGTAAACTATCCTTCCTTGTCCTTCTCGACCTGTCTGCAGCCATTGACAAAGCTGACTACTCCATCCTCCTCCAATGCCTCTCCACCATCATCCAGCTAGGTGGGACTGCACTCACCTGGTTCCATTCTTATCTATCTAATCGTAGCCAGAAAATCTCCTGCAATGGCTGCTCTCCCACATCATTACCTCTGGTGTCCCCCAAGGTTCTATCCTTAGCCCCCTCCTATTTCTCTTCTATATGCTGCTCCTTGACGATATCATCCGAAAACACAGAGTCAGTTTCCACATGTACGCCGATGACACCCAGCTCTACCTCTCCACCACTTCTCTCAACCCCTGCTTGGTATCTAAATTGTCCAACATCGAGTGCTGGATGAGCAGAAATTTTCTCCAGTTAATTTTCCCCACCATAAACTGCGTTCCCTAATTATTGACTCCATCCCTCTCCCTAGCATCAATCTGAGGTTGAACAAGACTGTTCGCAACCTAGGTGTCATATTTGACCCTGAAATGAGTTTCCAGCCACATATCCGCGGCATAACTAAAACCGCCTTTTTCCACCTCTGTAACATTGCCCACCTACGCCCCTGCCTCAGCTCTTCTGTTGCTGAAACTTTCATTCATGCCTTTGTTACCTCTGGACTTGACTACTCCAACTCATTCCTGGCTGGCATCCCACATTCTACACTATGTAAACTTGAGGTCATCCAAAACTTAGCAGCCCGTGTCCTTAATCGCACCAAGTCACGATCATCCATCACCCCTGTGCTTTCTAACCTACACTGGCTCCCGGTTAAACAATGCCTCGATTTCAAAATTATCATCCTTGTTTACAAATCACTCCATGGCCTCACTCCTCCCTATCTTGGTAATCTTTTTCAGCCTCACAACCCCACAAGATGTCTGCGCTCCTCAAATTCTGCCCTCTTGAAATCTCTCATTACAACTGCTCAACCATCGATGGCCGTGCCTTCAGCTGTTTGGGTACCAAGCTCTGGAACTCCCTCCCTAAATCTCGCCGCCTCTCTACCGCTCTTTCCTCTTTTAAGATGCGCCTTAAAACCTACCTTTTTAATCAAGCTTTTAAGCATCTGCCTTAATTTCTTCTTTTGTGGCTCGATGTCAAATTTATCTGTTCTGTCTTGTAACACTGCTGGTGAAGCGCCTTGGGACGTTTACTATGTTAAAGGCGCTATATAAATAAAAATTCTTGTTGTTGAATCATAGAATGGTTACAGCACAGAAGGAGGCCATTTGGCCCATTGAGCCTGTGCCGGCTCTCAGCTAGTCTCACTCCCCCGCCTTTTCCCCGAAGCCCTGCATTTTTTTCCCCTTCAGTACTGATCAAATTCTCTTTTGAAAGATAAGATTGAGTCTGCCTCCACCACCCTTTCAGGCATTTTTTTCCAGATCTTAAGCACTCGCTGCGTAAAAAAGTTTTTTCTTACGTTGCCTTTGGTTCTTTTGCCAATCACCTTAAATCTGTGTCCTCTGGTTCTCGACCCTTCTGCCAATGGGAACAGAATACCTCTGTCCAGACCCCTCATGATTCTGAACACCTGTATCAAATCTGCTCTCAATCTTCTCTGCTCCAAGAAGAATAACTCCAGCTTCTCCAGTCTATCAATCTAACTGAAGTCCCTCATTCCTGGAATGATTCTTGTAAATCTTTTCTGCACCTTTTCTCAGGCCTTCACATTCTTCCTAAAATGTATTGCCCAGCATTAAATACAGTACTCCAGTTGGAGCTGAACCAGTGTTTTATACCGGTTCATCATAATTTCTACACTTTTGTACTCTATACCTCTATTCATGAAGCCACAAATCCTGTAAAGCCTTTTTAACTGCTTTCTCAACCTTCAACGATTTGTATACGCATACCCCAGGTCTCTCTGTTCATGCATCCCCTTCAGGATTGTTCTATTTCGTTTATATGTCCTCTCCTCAGTCTTTCTACCAAAATGTATCGCTTCACACTTTTCTGTGTTAAATTTCATCTGCCACAAGTCCGCCCATTTCACCAGCCTGTCTATGTCTTTCTGAAGCCTATCCCTCTCCTTCTCACTATTCACTATACTTCTGAGTTTTGTCTCATCTGCAAATTTTGAAAGTATGCCCTGTACACTCACGTTCAAATCATTAATATATATCAAGAAAAGCAGTGGTCCGAGAACCAACCCCTGGGGAACACCACTGTATACCTTCCTCCAGTCCGAATAAGAACCATTCACCACTACTCTCTATTTCCTATCACTTAGCCAATTCTGTATCCATGCTGCCACTGTACCTTTTGTTCCATGGGCTTCAACTTTTCAGGCAAGCATATTATGTGGCACTTTGTCAAACGTCTTTTGGAAATCCATGTATACTACGTCAACCGCATTACCTTCATCAACCCTATCTGCTCCCTCATCAAAATACTCTATCAACTTGGTTAAACATGATTTCCCTTTAACAAATCCGTTCTGGTTTTCCAGTGGAGTTGAGGACGATGATCAGCCATGAACTTATTGAATGGTGGAGCAGGCTCGAGGGGCTGTATGGCCTATTCCTGCTCCTAATTCTTATGCTCTATCCATGTGACTGTTAATTTTGTCCCTGATTACTGTTTCTAAAAGTTTCCCCACTACCGAGGTTAAACTGACTGGCCTGTGCCTGTAGCTGCTGGGTTTATCTTTTCACCCTTTTTTAAACAAGGTTGTAACATTTGCAATTCTCCTCTAGTTATCATCCTCCAGTACCACCCCCGTATCGAAGGAGGATTGGAATATTATGGCGAGTACCTCTGCGATTTCCTCCCTCAATTCGCTTAGTATCCTAGGATGCATCCCATCAGCTCCTGTTAATTTATCTATTTATACAGTCAGCCTTTCTAATACCTCCTCTTTATCAATTATTATCCTATCAAGTATCCCCTCTATCTCCTCCTTCACTATATCTATGGCAGCATCCTCTTTCTTGGTGAAGATAGATGGAAAGTACTCATTTAGTACCTCAGCCATACTGAGGTACCTCAGCTTCCATGCATCGGTCTTCTTTTTGCTCCCTAATCGGTCCCACCCCTCCTCTTACTACCCTTTTACTATTTATGTGCCTATAGAAGACTTTTGAATTCCCTTTTATGTTGGCTGCCATTCTATTCTCATACCCTCTCTTTGCCCCTCTTATTTTCTTTTTCACTTCTCATCTGACCTTTCTCTATATAGCCTGATTCTTAAATGTATTTGCAACTTGACATTTGTCATATGCACTTTTTCTGCTTCATCATATTCTCTATCTTTTTCGTTATCCAGGGAGCCCTGACTTTAGTTGCCTGTCTTTCCTCCTCGTGGGAATGTACCGCAACTGTACCTGAACGATTTCCTCTTTAAAGGCAGCTGATTGTTCCATTATAGTTTTGCCTGCCAATCTTTGATTCCAGTTTATCCGAGCCAGATCCGTTCTCATCCCATTGAAATTGGGCCTCCCCCAGTTAAACATTTTTGCTCTAGATTGCTCCTTGTCTTTTTCCATAGCAAATCTAAACCTTATGATACAGGTACTATGATTACTGTTCCCTAAATATTCACCTACTGACACTTGCTCCACTTGACCTGCCATTCCCCAGAACCAGATCCAGCAATACCTCCTCCCTTGTCGGGCTGGAAACATGCTGCTGAAGAAAGTTCTCCTGAACACACTTCAAAAACTCTTCCTCTTCTCTGCCTTCTACACTATTACTATCCCAGTCCATATTAGGATAGTTGAAGTCCCCCATTATTACTACTCTATTGAGAGACCTATTAGTTGAGCAAATGACTATGGGTTGATACATTTACTGGGATAGGTAAAGATAATAGTAGAATCACTTATTCTTTTCAAACAATTAGAATCCTGCACATTAAAAATATCAACAACTATTGGATCAGATTTTGTTACTTTGAATTATCTCCTTTAATCTTTTTTTTAACTCTCTCACTTTGTGTCCATCTGTCTCTCTCCTATCCAGTATGTTAATCCAAGGTTTTGAACGAAACGGTTTGGTTTTAATCTGGATTTAAAAAAATGTATACTAGAGATAGTGTCTCATTATTAAAATAAAACTCCACTGTCTCTCGTGATATTAATTATTGAAAATTGTTGACACATTTTCGCCATAAAGAGAAACCTTGGAACTCAAACCACGATGCCAACCCGGTTGTGCACTGAGCAAAAAATGCAATTCCATTGCAACAAGTGACTATACTCCAAAAGTACTTCACTGGCTGTAAAGCGCTTTGAGACGTCCGGTGGTCGTGAAAGACGCTATATAAATGCAAGTCTTTTTTCAATGTCAACTTTTGCTGTCTTTTCGCTCGCCAAAGCGCTCTTGTCCGTTGCCATGGATATCAGTAGCTAGCCGGCGCCACGCGCTTACGACACCCGCGATTCGCACCAATCATCAGAGTCGGCGCGTTACGTCAGGCGGTCGCACCAATCCGCTGTCCGGTGGGCGGGTGCGTGGCTTCCCCGCTGTCCTATCGGAGGCGCGCTATGTTCTTCTGAGAGAAATTTGAAGGGAAAGGAAGCGACGAAGAATACGTTGGGAACGGGCGGGAAGGGGAAGGAGAAGCAAGCGAGTGCGGGTTGGAACCGAGATAGTGAAAGTTGAGGCCGCCAGTACTGACATTTGGTTATTGGACGGCCTGAGATTGGGATAGTGACCCAGCCGCGACAGCCTGGGGTCAGCAGGTAACCAGACTAGCGACCGGGCCACAGTGCGGTGTGGGGAATGTCGAGGGTGAAGAATACAACCTGCACTGCTGCTTTCCTCCATGACCCGAGGATAGGCAGGAGACATGTCCCGATCTCGCCGTTGGAGTTTTACCTTTTGTGGAGATTGACTGCAGCACTCCAAATTACAATGGAGGTTATAAAGGGAACCTGAAGAATCGCCTTTTGGATGTTGTCCGACCAGCTGTGCATGTTTTACTTTTTACTACGAAGTGTACATAGTTTAATGGGTGGCGTTTGATAAAGTAACACATAATAGGTTTGTTAGTTAGCAAAAGTAAAGTCAAGAGATTGAAGTGGCCACGTGGATATGAAATTGCCTAAGAGACAGAAAGTAGATAATACTGTAGTAGTGAACTATTGTTTTTCAGACCGGAGGAAAGTATATAGTGGTGTTCCTCAGGGTTGGTATTGGGGCTCTATTTGGCATATATTCAAATCTGGATTTAGGGCACAATTTCAAACTTCACAGATGACATGAAGCTCAGACATGTTATAAACAGTGAAGGGGAAAGTACCAGAGTTCAGGAGGACATAGACAGACTGGTGAAATAGGCAGACACATAGCAGATGCAATTTAATGCAGAGAAGTGTGAAGTGATGAATTTTGGTAGGAAGCATGAGGAGAGGCAATATAAACTAAATGGTACAATTTTAACATCCCTGTAAGAACTGAGACCTGAGGGTATATGTGCACAAATCGTTAAAGGTGGCAGGACAAGTTGAGAAGGCAGTTAAAAAGCATATGGGATCCTTGGCATTATAAACTGATGCCTAGAGTACAAAAATAAGTTATGCTAAACCTTTATAAATCACTGGTTCAATTGGCATATTGGGCCCAAGTTTCCACATCATTTGCGCCTGATTTTTAGGAGCAACTGGTGGAGAACGGACTATCTTAGAAATCGCAATTCTCCACTTTTTTTTCTGCAGTTCTAGTCAGGTAGAACAGTTCTACTTTGGAACAGAATTTTTTCTTCAAAAGGGGGCGTGTCCGGCCACTGACGCCTGATTTCAAAGTTTCCACAGTGAAAGCGTACTCCAAACTAACTTGGAATGGCGCAAGTGAAGATTTTTGTAGAACTGAAAAAACCTGTTCTACACATTAAAAAATCAGGCGCAGGTTACAAATTAGGCGTAGGGAACGAGGGGGGGAGAAGGGAAGTCATTAAATTCTACAATAAATCCTTAGTTATACTTATACAAATAAATCCAACCTGAATAAACATTTATAAGCAAAGAAAAGATTAAATAAACCATGTTCCTACCTGTGTGAAAGTTCTTCAGGCAGGCCTTTAGGAAGCGGTTTGCCGTCGGGACCGAAGGCTGACCGGGCCGGGCCTGAGATTTCGGGCAGGGCCTGTCCCCAGCACCAGAGGTAGGTGGCATTGGGTCGGGTCGGGGAGAGAGGTTCGGTTCGGCGAGAGAGAGGGAGGTCAGGTCGGGGAGGGGGAGGTCGGATCCAATCCGGGGGCGAGAGTAGAGTCGGGTGGGAGCGGCAGACGGGTCGGGTCCGTTCCGGTCGGGGGGGTGGGGGGGCGGAAGCAGGAGCGGCAGCGACAGGCGGGTCGAGTCAGGTCTGGTCGGGGGGGGGGGGGGTGGGGGGGAAGCAGGAGCGGCAGCTCGTCTTCTCTGAGGAGCAGTTCCTTCAGCTGCTCAGGGTGGGGACGCACTGGAGGACGGGCAGGGTGCTTGATCTCGGAGCTGGAGACGTAGAGGTTACTAAAACCATCAGCCCCCATTTTGACGAGGTCTATGTGACTGAAGTGTCTCCCACCATGAAGTGGCAACTTAAAAAGAAACAGTACAGAGTTCGAGGACAGGTCGGGTCCGATCCGGTCCGGGGGGGGGGGGCGGCGAAAGCAGGAGCGGGAGTCGGCAGGAAGCAGGAACTGGCAGTGGGAGGAGCCTTATTCACGCAGCCCCAGTGAGGCCATTCGGCCAGGGCTAGGGGCTGCGTGCTTCAGGCCCCTCCCACACAGTTTCGGGCGCCTGGAGCTACTGCACTTGCGTGCCCACTGTAGCGCGCATGTGCAGAGCTCCCGGCACTGTTTTCGGCGCAGGGTCCTAGCTCCGCCCCCTACAGCTCCTGCTGCGCCGCGCCGAGGGCCAGAGGACCTGCAGGGAGGTGGAGAATACGGAGGGTTTTTTTAGGCGCACTTTGTGGCGCGAAAAACGGGCGCCCAGCTCGGAGGGGCGTCCGTTTTTTAACGTGTGGAAACTTGGGCCCATTGTGTCCAATTCTGGATACCACACTTTACTATGGATGTCCATGTCTTCGAGACGGTGCAGAACAGAATAGTACCAGGGATGTGGGACTTCAGTTACGTGGGCCCCAAGTTTCGACATGATTTGCTCCTGATTTTTAGGAGCAACTGGTGTAGAACGGAGTATCTTAGAAATCGGAATTCTCGCCATTTAGTTTGCTCCAGTTCTAGTCAGTTAGAACAGTTTCACTTTGGAACAGAATTTTTTTTCAAAAGGGGGCGTGTCCGGCCACTTACGCCTGTTTTCAAAGTTTCGTCAGTGAAAACTTACTCCAAACTAACTTAGAATGGAGTAAGTGAAGATTTTTGTACGCTCGAAAAAACCTTGTCTACACTTTAGAAAATCAGGCGTATGTTACAAATCAGGCATGGGGGATGGGGGGGTTTAAAGGGAAGTTTACAAACATTAAACACTTCAGTTTTACAAATAAAGAGCCATCATCAATAATAAATGATAAATACATCAATAAATCAATCAATAAATCAATCAAAAAAATTAATAAGAAATAATTTATTTTTTAAAATCAATAAATAAAACATTTTCTACTTACCGACTGCAGCACCGGGAGCCCTCCAACAGCGTGCTGGGATGCCCCCCCCAGTGTGTCTCTGTCAGTGTCTCTATCTCTCTGTCTGTGTGTGTCTCTCACTCTCTGTCTGTCAGTGTCTGTGTTTCTGACAGCAGGGGGGGGAGGGGGTGGGGGGGAAAGGGGGAAGTGGGGGGGAAAGGTGGTGGGGGGTGTGTGGAAGGAGAAGGGGGAGGGAGGCTGAACGGGCCGGGCTGCGCTGCGCCGAGCTGCAAACGACCTGCAGGGAGCTGGAGAATCTGGAAGTTTTTTTTAGGCGCACTTTGTGGCGCGAAAAACGGGCGTCCAGGTCGGGACTGCGCCATTCTAGGTGCGGCTCGAAACTTGGGCCCGTGGAGAGTCTAGAGAAGCTGGGATTGATCTCCTTGGAGCACAGAAGGTTAAGGAGAGATTTAATAGAGGTGTTCAAAATCATGAAGGGTTTTGATGGCGTGATTAAGGAGAAACTGTTTCCAGTGGCAGAAGGGTTGGTATCCAGAGGTATCTAAGATTGGCTAAAGATCCAGAGGTGAACTATTTTACCAAATGTGTTGTTATGATCGGGAATGTACTGCCTAAAAGGATGCTGGAAGCAGATTCAATAATAACTTTCAAAAGGGAATTGGGTAAATACTTTTAAGGGGAAAATGCAGGACTGTGAGAAAAGAGTAGATTAATGGGACTAATTGGATAGCTCTTTCAAAAAGGCACGATGGGCTGTATGACAGCCTTCTGTGCTCTATCATTCTATGACTATAAATAGTTGTTTTTAACTGAAGACATGTTCTGAGTGCTACTGTAATGAGGATTAGTGTTTGTAATCGGGTATGGTAGCCTAGTGGTTATGACACAGGACCAGCAATCCAGATGTTGTGAGTTCAAATCATGGTAAATTGTGTAGAGGTAGCCAATTCATTAAATCTGGACTGGCACCAGAATGGGACTGAAAGCTGCCTGATTTAAAAACCCAACAGCTCACTCATGTCCTTCATGATAGAAAACGTGGCACCCCTACCCCTTGGTGTCGGCTTTGGTTCAAGTATCACTCCAGAGACTTCAGCACATAATCCAGACTGACACTTCATTGTAGTACTGAGGGAGTGCTGCACTGTCAGATGTTGTGGATGAGCTGTTAATCAGATTTCCTGTCTGCCCCCTCAGGTGAGTGTAAAAGATGCCATGACACTATTTAAAGTATGTGAAAGGCGGCATATGAATGGAAATTCATTCTTTCTATACCCCATCTGGCCTATGTCCCACACTACTTCGTTGACTTTTAATGCTCTCAGGGCACCTAGTGATGGCCTTTCCATTGTTCCCCACAGACCAAGAACAACTGTAAAAAAAAATATACATTGGAAGACAAACTGGATTAGCCCACTGCTCTTTTGTCTTGGGGACTTGTGTTTGAACCTAGACTGATAGGATGAAAGACTTGCCTCTACCAGGGTCCTGAGTTTATGATGAGTTCAGAACAATTGCAGTCCTGGTTCTAAATAGATTCATGTTCTCCAGCACAAGACTGCTTTTTAAATGGTTACTCCCACTTAGATGGCTGGTGTGGGAAACCAAAGAGATGTGGGGGGTGGAGGTGCTTCCTTTTCTTGAGTTAGAGGTTTAAATATATCGAAGGGGCAGAGTAGAGTCTTTAATCTGTATCTAGCCCATAATATGTCTGACCTGGGAGTTCTTAGTGGGGCAGGGTGGAGGCAGTTTTACTGTGTCTTTAACCCATAATACATCTGACTTGGAAGTGCTTGATTTTGACATTACCAAGTGGAAAATTGTTCCATATTATCTACATTGTCACATCGATAAACACAAAAGAAAAAGTAGGAGGAAAAATCAATATTTGTAACTGCCATTTTAGTTATTGGAAATAATCTTTTTCTTTTTCTTTAGTGCAACCTAAAGTGATGTTGAAGTTTAAATATGGTGGCCGTGCCCTTGTGGACATTGGAGCAGACGAACCGATCACCAATCGTTGTTCCAGACTGAACTTATTTTTACAGGTTAGTCAGTGGTTTGATATTTGAGAAGTGGGGGTTGACAAGATAGACTGAGATGAGTAAAAGCATTAGAACCAGATGTAAGAGACGGTGGGGTGGGGTGGGTGGGGGGGGGGGCAAAATTGCCCCTTCCTATAAGGCCTGTGGTCGCCTGAAAGCGACGGCCATGGGTTGGCGTAGATTGGTCGCCGCAGAGGGCCGCCATTTTGGATATTGCCTTCCTTCAGTTTTGGAGCGGTGTAGGGGACCGTCCCGCCACATCGTGCACGCGCCGACCCCATACCGACCTGCGGCGACCCCTTTCTGAAATTGCTCCGCGGGAAATTGCCCCTTTTGAAAATTGCCCTGCGGGAGCGACGTCACCTCTGGTTGGTGCCACTGACAGATTTTGCTGTCAGCACCCTTTCTGCTCGCGGGTTCGGCCGGGCCGCCAACAGGAAACCGCTGACCCGGCCGAAACCCTCCCTAGTGGCCCAGTGTTTGCCACTAAAGTCGCTGCAGAGTTCACAGCGACCCTCCCCTTTAACTGAAGGGGAGGGACGTTGTAACGCGCCAGCGCTGATGACTTGAAGTGTCAGCCACTCCGTTCCACTCAGCTAGTGGCGGCCACTCCGATCTGACCTCACTTCCGCCCCGATGATGAGACCACTTCCGCCCTGCTCCAAACAAAAACACTACGACCTGAATTTCTCCGGATTGTCCGTCCCATGCATTGGGGTGGACGGAACCCTTCGAAATCGGTAGATGCTCCCTGTTTCGGGTGGAGGGCAACTTCGGCTCCAGGGAGATTGGTGTAAAAGTATTAGCACTTGTGGGAAAGAGATTGATGTTGGTAAGAGTACTGACCTGGTTGGATGTTGTCTTGAGTTGGGTAATTCACCTTCTGGTGGTCATGGTAACTGTATCCTCTCAGACATAAAGTGAGCATTAATTGAATAAGTACTAATAGCCCCAGATGTACAATACCGAATTAATGGATGATCTGGAAGATATTTCTCCCCAGAAGTTCAGGCTGTCAGAGTTTTACACAAGTTGGGGCTGCAGATCAGAAGACTAATGGGAGTCAGGGTTGCCAGAATTTATTAAACTCCCTTCAATGTTAGACAGAACACTGGCATTTTAAAATGTACGTGAAAATTAATGTCAATGGGGAGAAAATGACTGGGCAAATGGTGATATCAGGTGAAAGTTATGAGGTATTGATCACTTGCTAAGGAATAAGTTCCCAGTGTTCCAGCTAGGTAACTTATGAAAAATGCAGGCATTTCTAAAGGTAATGTAAGTTTGTTCTCAATCTATTAATAGCTGATCTGCAGGAGATGTGCTCAGATATTGGCGAGACACTTTCTTATTTTGACCCCCACCCCTACAGTACGACAACTTTGGGGGAGGTCAATTGAGTTTATACAGTCACAGAAGTTTTCGGCACAAAAGGAGGCCATTCGGGGCATTGTGTTTGTGTCGGCCGAAACAGAGCTATCCAGCCTAATCCCACTTTCCAGCTCTTTGTCTGTAGTCCTGTGGGTTACATCACTTCAAGTGTATAGCCAAGTACTTTTTAAAATGCAATGAGAATTTCTGCCTCTACCACTCTTTCAGGCAGTGAATTCCAGACCCCCACCACCCTCTGATTGAAGGAATCTCTCCTCAACTCTCCTCTAATCCTTCTACCAATTACTTTAAGTCTTTGCCCCCTGATTATTGACCTCTCTGCTAAGGGAAATAAGTCCTTCTTATCCACTCTCTCTAGGCCCCTGATAACATTAAACACCTCAATTAAATCTCCCGTGAGCCTCCTCTCTTTCAAAGAAAACAACTCCAGCCTGCATAGCTAACATTCTCCAGTTCGGGCAACATCCTCATAAATCTCCTTTGTACTTGCTCTGGTGCAATCACATCTTTCCTGTAATGTGATGACCAGAACTGTACACAGTATTTTAGCTGTGGCCTAACTAGTGTTTTATACAGCTCAAGCATAACCTCCCTGTTCTTGTATTCTATGCCTCGACTAATAAAGGAAAGCATCCTGTATGCTTTCTTAACCACCTTATCTACACCTTATCTACCTGTCCTGTGACCTTCAGGGATCTGTGGACATGCACTCCAAGGTCCCTCTGTTCCTCCTCACTTCTTAGTATCCCACCATTTATTGTGTATTCCCATGCCTTGTTGGCCTCCTCAGATGCAGTACCTCGCACATCTCCGGATTGAATTCCATTTGCCACTTTTCTGCCCACTTGACCAGTCCATTACTATTTTCCTGCAGTCTACAGCTTTCTTCCTCACTACCAACCACATGGCCAATTTTTGTATCATCTGCAAATTCTTAATCATAGCCCCTACATTGAAGTCTCATCATCATAGGCAGTCCCTCGAAGTGAGGATGACTTGCTTCCACGCCAAAAAGGGATGAGTTCGCAGGTGTTTCAATGAAGGACCTAATATTCCAGATCCCGAACTACATCGTGAAGGGTGGAAGATGCCTGTGCATGGATTTTTTTAACGTGTGGTGGCCGTTGCACACCAGCCACCACACGGGCTTGACAGAGCTAGGTCTTGGTCCAGTGGCAAGGATTACCCAAAACTAACGAGACCAGCTCTACTGCCCCTGGGCCTTCGCCTCTTCCAGGCCCCAGATTCACGCCTTTCCTGAGGCCCGGTCACTTTCCTCTATGGTCTCTTGCCGCTCCTTCGCCCCTCCTGCTGTGTCTGCTCGCACTACAATCCGGCCCGGCCCGGAAATCGGCGCGGTCCCGGCCTGCAAGATCATCAGCAGGCCGAGGTCATTGGAGGGAGCAGCGTGCGGCGCACACTTTACTGCTCTATGGGAAGTGGTAGCGTGTGATTTAGCACTCCAATTCCCTCTTGGAGCACTAAAGCTGAAGTTCCTGGGAGCAGAAAATCATTTACTTGGCAATACTTTTGCGGTCATTAGAAACATAGAAAATAGGTGCAGGAGTAGGCCATTCGGCCCTTCGAGCCTGCACCGCCATTCAATGAGTTCATGGCTGAACATGCAACTTCAGTACCCCATTCCTGCTTTCTCGCCATACCCCTTGATCCCCCTAGTAGTAAGGACTACATCTAACTCCTTTTTGAATATATTTAGTGAATTGGCCTCAACAACTTTCTGTGGTAGAGAATTCCACAGGTTCACCACTCTCTGGGTGAAGAAGTTTCTCCTCATCTCAGTCCTAAATGGCCTTATCCTTAGACTGTGACCCCTGGTTCTGGACTTCCCCAACATTGGGAACATTCTTCCTGCATCTAACCTGTCTAAACCCATCAGAATTTTAAACGTTTCTATGAGATCCCCTTTCATTCTTCTGAACTCCAGTGAATACAAGCCCAGTTGATCCAGTCTTTCTTGATATGTTAGTCCCGCCATCCCGGGAATCAGTCTGGTGAACCTTCGTTGCACTCCCTCAATAGCAAGAATGTCCTTTAGGAGACCAAAACTGTACACAATACTCCAGGTGTGGCCTCACCAAGGCCCTGTACAACTGTAGTAACACCTCCCTGCCCCTGTACTCAAATCCCCTCGCCACGAAGGCCAACATGCCATTTGCTTTCTTAACCGCCTGCTGTATCTGCATGCCAACCTTCAATGACTGATGTACCATGACACCCAGGTCTCGTTGCACCTCCCCTTTTCCTAATCTGTCACCATTCAGATAATAGCCTGTCTCTCTGTTTTTACCACCAAAGTGGATAACCTCACATTTATCCACATTATACTTCATCTGCCATGCATTTGCCCATTCACCTAACCTATCCAAGTCACTCTGCAGCCTCATAGCACCCTCCTTGCAGCTCACGCTGCCACCCAACTTAGTGTCATCCGCAAATTTGGAGATACTACATTTAATCCCCTCGTCTAAATCATTAATGTACAATGTAAACAGCTGGGGCCTCAGCACAGAACCTTGCGGTACCCCACTAGTCACTGCCTGCCATTCTGAAAAGTACCCATTTACTCCTACTCTTTGCTTCCTGTCTGCCAACCAGTTCTCAATCCATGTCAGCACACTACCCCCAATCCCATGTGCTTTAACTTTACACATTAATCTCTTGTGTGGGACCTTGTCGAAAGCCTTCTGAAAGTCCAAATACACCACATCAACTGGTTCTCCCATGTCCACTCTACTGGAAACATCCTCAAAAAATTCCAGAAGATTTGTCAAGCATGATTTCCCTTTCACAAATCCATGCTGACTTGGACCTATCATGTCACCTCTTTCCAAATGTGCTGCTATGACATCCTTAATAATTAATTCAAAAGTTATTGCCCCAAACAGGGCGCTGTGCAATTTCTAGCCCCATGATCTTATTAAATAGGACCCTTGTCCAAATGTGAACAATTGTGCACATGTCTAGGACCCTTCCATAGTAATGTAGTCTAAATCATTGATGTATACCACCAAAAACAAGGGACCGTGTACTGAGCCCTGCGGAATCCCACTGGAAACAGCCTTCCGGTCACAACAACATCCATTGACACGTGTTGAGATATTTTTGCTGGCAATAGAACTTACCATGTTTTGTTACATCGTGTCAACATTGAGCATCAATGTCCAGTATACAGGGCAAAGCTGCCTCTATCGTGCCACATTGATCATCCGAGATCATGTGGCTTAAATGAAGGGTAAGCCGCCATCTATGCTGTCCAATGTATTGAATCTCAATGTCAGAAGAAATCCTCTTCAGCAGTGTGATATTTCTAGTAGTGATGTATAATGTTTGTCTACTGAGACAGCTGGAAATTATACAATGTATAAAATAGGAATCACTTTCTTGCCTGTGTACTGCTCTGGGGGGTTACTTAATGGAAATTATTTATTTGCTTGGCTTTGGCAGGATAGTGAGGGGATGTGGCCAGCACCGTTGCCAGAAATTTTATGATTGCATGCTGAAGAAGTTTTGGGGCGCAGTTCTCTTTGCGGCTATATTTCCTTAAAGATTACAGGGCCGAAATTGCCCTTTGTGGGAAATTGGGGAGGGCAATTCGAATAAACTGAAAATGTTTACCTGGCGGGAGTCAGAGGGAAGAGCTGTGAAATTTGGCTCTTTAACTCTGACACCGCCTCCCAGTGCTTTGGGGCGTTGTACAGATAGTAAGAGTTTCTACAGGTACATAAAAAGGAAAAGAATGGCTAAAGTAAATATTGGTCCCTTAGACGATAAAACTGGGGAATTAATAATGGGGAACAGGGAAATGGCAGAGACTTTGAACAAATATTTTGTATCGGTCTTCACAGTAGAAGACACTAAAAACATTCCAATAGAGGATAATCCAGGGGCTATAGGGAGGGAGGAACTTAATACAATCACTGTCATTAAATAATTAGTACTCGATAAAATAATGGGAATAAAAGTGAACAAGTCTCCTGGACCTGATGGGCTGCAACCTAGGGTTCTAAAAGAAGTGGCTACAGAGATAGTGGATGCATTGGTTGAAATTTGCCAAAATTTCCTGGATTCTGGGGAGGTCCCAGCAGATTGGAAAACTGCAAATGTAATGCCCCTATTTTAAAAAAGGAGGCAGACAGAAAGCAGGAAACTATAGACTGGTTAGCCTAACATCTGTCATTGGGGAAATGCTGGAGTCCATTATTAAGGAAGCAGTAGCAGGACATTTGAAAAAGCATAATTCAATCAAATAGAGTCAGTATGGTTTTATGAAAGGGAAATCATGTTTGACAAATTTGCTGGAGTTCTTTAAGGATGTAACGAGCAGGGTGGATAAGGGAGAATCAGTGGATGTGGTGTATTTGGATTTCCAGAAGGCATTCGATAAGGTGTCACATAAGAGGTTACTGCACAAGATAAAAGCTCACCGGGTTGGGGTAATATATTAGCATGGATAGAGGATTGGCTAACTAACAGAAAATAAAGAGTCGGGATAAATGGGTCATTTTCCAATTGGCAAACAGTGACCAGTGGGGTGCTGCAGGGAATCGGTACTGGGTCCTCCACTATTTACAATTTATATTAATGACTTGGATGAAGGGACCGAGTGTAATGTAGCTAAGTTTGCTGATGATACAAAGATGGGTGGGAAAGCAAATTGTGAGGACACAAAAAATCTGTATAGGGATAAAGGCATAAGTGAATGGGCAAAAAATTAGCAGATGGAGTATAATGTGGAAAAATGTGAGGTTATCCACTTTGGCAGAAAAATAGAAAAGCAAATTATAATTTAAATTAAGAAAAATTGCAAAGTGCTGCAGTACAGAGGGACCTGGGGATCCTTGTGCATGAAGCACAAAAAGTGACTATGCAGGTACAGCAAGTAATCAGGAAGGCAAATGGAATGTATAAAAGTAGAGAAGTCCTGCTACAACTGTACAAGGTATTGGTAAGGCCACACCTGGAGTACTGTGTACAATTTTGGTCTCCATATTTAAGGAAGGATATACTTGCATTGGAGGCCATTCAGAAAAGGTTCACTCGGTTGATTCTGGAGATGAGGGGACTGACTTATGAAGGTAGATTGGGCCTATACTCTTTGGAGTTCAGAAGAATGAGAGGTGATCTTATCGAAACATAAGAAAATGAGAGGGCTCGACAAGTTGGATGCAGAGAGGGTATTTTCACATGGGGGAAACTAAAACTAGGGGGCATAGTTTCAAAATAAGGGGCCGCCCATTTAAAAGGTAATAAAGGGTTATGAGGAGCTGTTTGACAAGCGATTCAACTCTGTACTATAGAATGAAATAATGTGGAACTCAGTCCATGATCAGATCAACCATGATCTTATTAAATGGTGGAGCAGGTTCGACGGATCAAATGGCCTACTCCTGCTTCTATTTCTTGTGTTCTTGTGTTGTTGTTTGAAATGGTATAGGGGCGGGATCGGGTATGGAGCATCACCCCCGTGCTGACATGACATGACACGTCGCAACATCCCTCCCCTTCACTTAAAGGGAAGGGATGCTGCAAGGCCTACATCGAACCCACTGGGCCACCAGGGAGGGTTTCGGAAGGGCCAGTGGCCCGGCACCCAAGAGAGGGTATTGGGCTGACTGTTGGTGGCCCGGTCGAACCAGCGGCCGCCATTGTCGGGCTGACAAATTATTGTCCCTTAAGTGCGGCCGCATTGCCCAGCCACTGGCAACTTCCCGACTCTCAAAGCTGTCAGTGGCACCGACTGGCGGTGTCTGCGGGGCGGAAAAGGCGCTGGGCAGTAAGGGGCTGGCATGCCAGGCGGGTCGGTAACACCGGGTGCGGCAGAAACCCGTTTCCGCTGCCCCTGGCTCGGGGGCATTTCCGGATGGTCGGCCCCACCGCCTGCCCCCATGCGGTAAGGCCTTATCGCCCTGTTATAGCCTCTTAGAGGCGGTAACGGGTCTTAAAGAAGAGGCCAATTCTCCCCCCCCCCCCCGCTACATTTTCACAACTCTTCTAGTTCAGTGAGAATCTGCCATATTTGACAGAGCCAGACCATGGATCCAGATTGGAGTCCTGAGAATCTTGGCAGCTAGGGCACACTTGCTTTGTGTCTGGAATGATGTGGTTAGTATTCAGTTGTGTTTGTGAATGAAAATATTAGTGATAGATTAGGAAACCATTTATCATTTGAGGCGAGTCAGCTGAGCTTACTTAAAGCAAAGGGCTATTAATAAAACACTGCAAGTCAATGGCAATACACTATTGTATTACCATAGCATTTTTTTCTGTGTACCATGCAAGGCATAGGTTGGCTTAGCTTTTTAATATCCTTGTAATTTAAACAATTCTCGAGAGACTACATATAAGCATTGATATTGCATAATAAATAAATTATTTTTACTGTTTGTCTTTGAACATGGTGTCTCCTCCAAAATCTGTGCCCATCTTTCCCAGAACTCCATGTTTGAATTCCTCCAATCCGATTTCCGTCATGCCACAGTACTGAAATGGCTCTTATCAAAGCCACACATGACTTCCTATGTTACTGACCATGGTAAACTTTCCCTCCTCCTCCTCCTCCTTCTCGACATGTCTGCAACCTTTGACACATAAGAACATAAGAAGAACAGGAGTAGGCCATCGAGCCCCTCGAGCCTGCTCCGCCATTCAAAAAGATCATGGCTGATCTGGCCGTGGACTCAGCTCCACTTACCCGCCTGCTCCCCATAACCCTTAATTCCCTTATTGGTTAAAAATCTATCTATCTGTGATTTGAATACATTCAATGAGCTAGCCTCAACTGCTTCCTTGGGCAGAGAATTCCACAGATTCACAACCCTTTGGGAGAAGAAATTCCTTCTCAACTCGGTTTTAAATTGGCTCCCCCGTATTTTGAGGCTATGCCCCCTAGTTCTAGTCTCCCCGACCAGTGGAAACAACCTCTCTGCCTCTACCTTGTCTATCCCCTTCATTATTTTAAATGTTTCTATAAGATCACCCCATATCCTTCTGAACTCCAACGAGTAAAGACCCAGTCTACTCAATCTATCATCATAAGGTAACCCCCTCATCTCCGGAATCAGCCTAGTGAATCGTCTCTGTACCCCCTCCAAAGCTAGTATATCCTTCCTTAAGTAAGGTGACCAAAACTGCACGCAGTACTCCAGGTGCGGCCTCACCAATACTTTATACAGTTGCAGCAGGACCTCCCTGCTTTTGTATTCCATCCCTCTCGCAATGAAGGCCAACATTCCATTCGCCTTCCTGATTACCTGCTGCACCTGCAAACTATCTTTTGGGATTCATGCACAAGGAACCAATCGTGGAGCAGTGGAGGCGTGTCCTGCTCAGTTGGAGCTGTGAGCAGTGAGAGGTGCAGCTATCAACTTTTGCTCCTGCCTGGAAAGCCCTGAGACCAGCCCAGGAACAGAAGGAAGGAAGGGGCTTCACTTCAACTTTAACCAGAGGGAGAGGAGGAGAACAGAAGAAAACTTTTCAACTTTTTACCATTCTGAAAGGAGTTGGAGAGAGGGGGAACAACCAACAACATCCAGTGTGGAAGGAGGGAGACTCTACACTTTCTACAGGTGGGTGTGGGTGCATTTCCCAAACAGACTTTGTTGTATCGGTGGGGGGAGGAAAGAAGACCACTGAGGGCCGGAACATCGCGGGGGGTGTGTGTGTGTGTGGTAGTGTGCGTGGGGGCCTTGCTTACAACTAGGCCCCCCCCACAATTGGAACCCCCCCACCCCCCACATTTGCCTAGCCTGGGATAGCTGGAGCTACCAGGCTGAAGATTGTTATTAATCACCCAATTAAAGATCGTTAGGAGTGCCTGGTGGCTCCAGCTACCCCAGGTGAAGACATCTTCTCCCCCCACCTGAAGACCACCCCAAGGACTTTTGTGTTTTTGCCATCTGGGGAGTGCACCCACCCACAGCTGCGAGGGGAGACCTGCCCTCGCAGTCCCCCCCCCCCCTTCCCACCCCCCTCTCTCTTTCTCTGCTACTCTGTTTCTCCCCTCTCTCTCTGAGGCCTCTTCCTTCCAAATTTGCAAAAAAAAACCAATTAAGACAACTGAGCAGAGGGAGCAAGGCCTCTCCCCAATTGTCAACGAGGGGAGAGGTGCCTCGTTAAGGGCTCCTCTGCTCAGTGAACATAAGAGGCCATTAAAGACCATTAAGGCCTGTGACTTTGGGGTGGGTGTAGCCCTTAAAGGGACCCCGTGATGGCGACCCCATCCACGCCGGTGGCAGGGCCAGCAAGGACGTATGCGCAGGTGGCAACCGCTTCCACAGCACCTCCTGCGCCACCCGCTGCCCTGCCACCATTTAGATTAATTACTAGAAAACACGGGGTCAAGAGCTACACTCACCCCACAATGAGCATTGAGGAGTGCGTGCGGGCGATGGCTGGGGTAGTCGGCCCCTCGGCCATTGTCGCAGCCTCCAAGATGTCTGGGAAGGCTGTTTTCTTCCTGGGGTCGGAGCGGGCGGTGTCCCTGGCCCTCGAAAAGGGGCTCACGGTGGGCGGGACGTTCCTGCCGGTGGATCCTCTCGAGGCCACCGCGCAGAGGGTCATCGTGTCGAACGTCCCGCCCTTTGTTCCCGCTGAGCTCCTCCTCCCTCACCTACAACAACTGGGGGAGGTAAGGTCAGGGATCAACCCCATACCGCTCGGCCTCAGGGAGAACAGCCTGCGCCACGTGTTCTCCTTCCGCCGCCAGCTCTTTGTCCGGCTGGCGCGGGAGGACGTGACAGAAGGGCACTTTAATGTGGTGCACGAGGGGACTGCCTACCGCGTCTTCTGGACGTCGGACGGCGTGCGGTGCCATGCCTGCAGGGAGGTGGGGCACGTTCGTAAGAACTGCCCCGCCTCCAAGGCCGCCAAACCACCGAAGGCGGCCAAGGCTGGCGCTGCCGCCACCCCTCCCCCTAGTTGCGTCCGCGTGCCGGGAGCCATGGGTGCGCGGGCATCGTCGGAGGCCTTTGTTTTCAGGGCCTCCGGCGGGGGGGAGGGAGAGCGTCCGAGCGGAAAGAAGGCGCGGAAGAAGGAGAAACATCTAGAGGCGGGTCCCCTCGGTGCGCCGGAAAGTCTGACCACCGCGCTCAGCCCAACCCAGTCACCGGCGAGCGCGGGGTGCCCCGAGCCCGTGCCCGGGCCCTTGAATACCACCACAGAGGGGCCCAGGCGCGGGCAAGAAAAGGAAAAGGGGGGGGCGGAGCGGGAGGCCTCGGCAGACATGGAGGTCTCCCTGACTCCGCGCGCCCCCAGGAACAAAAAGAGGCACCGCCCCAATGAGGCGGAGGGGGAACAACATCCCTCCGCGGAGGAGGCGGTGCCCGCCGCGTGTCCCGCGTCCCCCACCAGCGCCCCCAAATTGCGCTGCAGGCGCGAGGAGTCTTTCCCCGGGGAGGGTGAGACAGTTGAGGCTGCCCAGCCTCTGCCTCCCGGGGATGGAGTGGAAGATCTGCCTGTCGTGGGGGGCGTGGGGACCGCGGAGGAATGCGTAGCCGCCGGGCCGGGCGTCCCGGGGACTGAGGCGGGCGAGGCCGAAAAGGCCGAACCTGAGCCCGCCCAGCTATTACCCAACTTCCCCCGGGATTTGCTCGACCCGGCAGAGAATGAAACAATTGATTTTAATGATACTGTAGATGCTGGGCCGGGGGGTGGCAGCGGGGAGGGGGAGGAACACCCACCCTCGCCCCTTACTTTGGAGCTGGAGCACTTGGAGGGCCTGGGGATTTCCTATGGCCGGGTCTCTCCTTGTTCTCCGGTTCCTGGGGCGGAGGGGGAACCCCTTCCGCTGTCATTTCCCGACCCAGCACCATTTTTAAAAGAGCCCAGTGGGGACTCCTCTGCCGACGATCCTGGGGGTGGGATCGGGGCAGTGCCAGG
This sequence comes from Pristiophorus japonicus, assembly GCF_044704955.1. Lineage (NCBI taxonomy): Eukaryota > Metazoa > Chordata > Chondrichthyes > Pristiophoridae > Pristiophorus > Pristiophorus japonicus. The sequence goes on from NC_091984.1 coordinate 182,448,267, forward strand.
GCCGGTTGGAGCGGCCGGTTCATTTGCCGTACCTTGTGCGGTCGATGGGCCGGCTGCTGGCGGCCACCTCCCGGAGGAGGACGGGGACTCGGTGGGGGACGCGGGTGAAGACCTAGAGACCACCGCCAGTGAGGCGGTGGATCTGCTCGCGGCCGCCGCTGAGGCCCTCCTCGTTCCTGCAAAGGAACTCCGGGACTTTTTGGCCCAGAGCCGGGGTCGCCGCGACCAAGCCCGACTGGCCCTGGAAAAATGGTCCGAGCCGGAGCTGATCAAGGGGTCCGTCCGCGCCGCCGTTAAAACCTTGGCCGCGGGCGGGCCCTTGACAAAGGAGCAGCACCTTGAGCTGCGCGAGCTCGAGGGACTCCTCGCTGGGCTGCGGAGGGAGCGGAGTTCAACAAAAGACTCCGCTCCCTCCCCCACAATAGGTTAAGGTAGAGGTTGCACTATGCTTTTGCCATGAAGATAACCATAGCCAGCCTCAACATCAACGGCGGCAGAGGGGCACGCCGTAGATTTGACAATTTTTCGCTCCTGCGGGAGGGGAAATATGCGGTGTGCTTCCTGCAAGAAACCCACACCGTTCCGGGAGACGAAGCCACGTGGCTCCTGGAATGGCAAGGAGAGGTCCGCATGAGCCACCTCACCGCCATTTCTAGTGGGGTGGCCATCTTGCTGGGCCCGCATTTTCAGCCGGAGATCTTGGGGGTCGAGGAGCCCGTGCCAGGCCGCTTGCTGCACGTAACGGTTCGCCTGGGGGACGTGCCGCTCCATCTCGTGAACGTGTACGCCCCTCATCCCGGCCCGCAGCAGACGCGCTTCTTTGAAGAGGTGTCCGCTCTTCTTGGCTCCGTCGACGTCGGCGACTGCATTGTCCTCGGGGGGGATTTTAACTGCACCCTCGAGGCGAGGGACCGCTCCGGTGCCCCGCAGTGCATGACGGCGATGGAGAAGTTGAGGGACCTGGTCGGGTCCTTCGACTTGGTGGACGTCTGGCGAAATCTCCACCCCGACTCCAGCGCCTTTACTTGGGTGAGGCCTGGAGTTGGATGGTCTAGAGTCGACCGCCTTTACGTGTCTCGGGCGTACGTTTCCTGCGTCCCGGCGGCCTCCATGCGGCCGGTGCCGTGTTCGGACCACCACCTGGTGTGGGCGGAGCTCGCTTCGCTCCGCGCGAGGACGGGGTCCGCGTACTGGCACTTTAACAACCGGCTGCTGGAGGACGTGCGGTTCCAGGACTCGTTCCGTCGATTCTGGTCCGACTGGAGAAGGAAGCAGGGGGGCTTCCCCTCCTTGAGGCTATGGTGGGACGTGGGCAAGGCTCACGTCCGCGTCTTCTGTCAAGAGTACGCGAGGGGGTCGACCAAGAGGCGGGCGGCCAGAGTCGGGCGCCTAGAAAAAGAGGTGCTCGACCTGGAAGCCCGTCTCGGTCAAGTCGTCCAGGACCCGGCCCTGCGGACGGTGTACGAAGCGAAGAAGGCCGCGCTGAAGGACCTGCAGCTCGTCGGGTCCCGAGGCGCGTTCGTGAGGTCGCGGATCCGGTTCCTGCGGGATCTGGACCGCGGCTCCCCCTTCTTCTACTCGCTGGAAAAAAGGCAGAGTGTCCGTAAGCAGCTCTTGACGCTGCTGGCCGACGACGGCTCTCTCGTCTCGGATCCGGAGGGCGTCAACAACAGGGTCCGTGAATATTACGGGGCTCTGTTCTCTCCGGATCCGTCCAGCGAGGAAGCGCGTAGAGTTTTGTGGGAGGACCTGCCGAAGGTCGGCCCGGAGGGCGCCGAAAATCTGGAAGCTCCGCTAAGCCTGGCGGAGCTGACCGGTGCCCTCGCCCGGCTCTCGAGGGGAAAATCCCCGGGGCTGGACGGGCTGACCGTGGAGTTCCACAGGGCGTTCTGGGACGTCCTGGGGAGCGACTACGCGCGGGTCCTGGGGGAAAGTCTGGCGACCGGGGAGATGCCCCTCTCTTGGCGCAGGGCAGTCATCGTCCTGCTGCCTAAGAAGGGCGATCTCCGCCTCCTTAAGAACTGGCGCCCGGTCTCCCTCCTCAGCACGGACTACAAAATCTTCGCCAGGGCGATGTCTGCTCGCCTTGGTGCCGTGCTGGACCACATGATCCACCCCGACCAGTCATACACGGTCCCGGGCCGGACGATCCACGACAACATCCATCTGGTCCGGGACCTCATCCATTGCTCCCAGGAGGCTGGTCTGTCGGTCGCCTTCCTATCCCTCGACCAAGAGAAGGCGTTCGACAGGGTGGATCACGACTATCTGCTCGGAACTCTGCGCGCTTTCGGGTTCGGGACGCATTTCGTCGCCCGGATCCGACTTTTGTACGCCGCCGCGGAGTGTCTGATTAAGGTTAACGGGTCCTTGACGGCGCCCCTTCGCTTTAGGAGAGGGGTGCGCCAGGGATGCCCCATGTCCGGCCAGTTATACGCCGTTTGCGTGGAGCCTTTCCTGCGCCTCTTGCGGACGAGGTTGACGGGACTGGCTCTGCAAGGGCCGGGCGTGGAGGTCGTCCTCTCGGCTTACGCCGATGACGTGCTCCTCGCGGTAGAGGATCCCGCTGACCTGCGGAGGATGCGTGAGTGCCAGGAGATTTACTCGGCCGCGTCCTCCGCCAGGATCAACTGGGAGAAATGTTCCGGACTCCTGGTGGGTCAGTGGCGGGTGGACTCCCTGCCGGAGGAGCTCAGGCCTTTTGCCTGGAGCACGACCCATCTCCTCTATCTGGGAGTCTACCTTAGCCCCGACGAGGGAGCCTGGCCGGCGAACTGGCAGGAGCTGGAGGCCAAGGTCGCCGCTCGCCTAGGGCGCTGGACAGGACTGCTCCGAGTGCTGTCCTACAGGGGTCGAGCGCTAGTCATAAACCAGCTGGTGGCCGCAATGCTGTGGTACCGGCTGGTCACTTTGACCCCTCCCCCTGCGTTTGTCGCCAAGATACAGAAGAAGCTGGTGGACTTCTTCTGGAACAACAGGAAGCACTGGGTCTCTGCCGCGGTCTTGAGTCTCCCGCTTGAGGAGGGCGGTCAGTCGTTGGTGTGCGTCAGCGCCCAGCTCGCGACTTTCCGTCTTCAGACCCTGCAGAGATACCTTTACGTCGAGCCCCCTCCTAGGTGGTGCGCTCTGGCGAGGTATTTCTTCCGTCAGCAGCTCGACCTCAATTATGACACGCAGCTCCTGTTTGTGAACTTGGGGGGTGCCAGGACCGCCCTCCGGGAGCTGCCTGTCTTTTACAGGGAACTCATCAGGGTCTGGAACAAAGTCTCCACCAAGCGCAGCTCTCCGCCGGCTGGAGTGGCGGCCGTCCTGCAGGAGCCGCTGCTCGGGAATCCGTACCTCCACGGCCGAGGCTTCATGTGGCGGTCGGAAGAGAGGGCTGTGGCTGGTGAGGTGACCAGGGTCAGGGACCTGCTCGATGGCGGAGGAGCGGGCTGGATGGCGCCAGTCACGCTGGCGCGGCGCCTAAATTCTGCCAACGTCCGCCACGCGGCCGATGCCATCGAGTCGCTAAAAACAGCTCTGGGCCCTGACTCCGTTAGGTGCATCGAGGAGGCTCAAGCACGTGGGGAGATCCCGTCCGAACTGACCCCCGTCCGGACGGAATTCCTCATCGGCGCCAAACTCCGGAACCTCCCTCGGGGGCCGGCGCCTCACAACTTGAGCCGCCTCGGGGAAATCCCCTCCGTGCCTTTCAGTTCCGCGCGGAGGGGTTTCCTGTACGGGCTGCTCCTGCACACCCTCAACTTTGCCATCCTCGCCGGCCGTCCGGACACGCCATGGCGTACCATCTTGCCGTCCGGAGGAGGCGGGGGTCCCCGATGGAGGGCACTCTACGCAGGGGTCCTCCCACTATTCATCGGGGACTTGGCCTGGAGGGTGGTGCACGGAGCAGTGCCGTGCAACAAATTTTTAAGCCGGTTCACGGACTCCCAGGCCGCCTGCAATTTCTGCGGTCTGGAGGAGTCCGTGTTCCATGTTTTTATGGAGTGCACAAGGTTGCAGCCCCTGTTCCATTATTTGAAGGGGCTGCTCCTGAAATTCTGGCTGCACTTCAGTCCCACTCTCCTGATCTTTGGGCACCCTGTGCGGAGGGGAGCGGGTAGGTCCGAAGGCCTCCTCGTAGGACTGCTCCTGGGCACGGCCAAGGGTGCCATCAGCCGGTCCAGGCAGCGGGCGGTCGAGGGGGTCGTTCAACCTGACTGCCTGCCTCTCTTCCGCTCTTACATCCGGTCCAGGGTGTCCTTGGAGATGGAGCACGCGGTGTCCACCGGTACGCTCGCGGCCTTCCGCGAGAGGTGGGCACCGGAGGGACTGGAGTGCATCATCACGCCCGGCAACCAAATTTTAATTTGATTTTACGTTTTAAAGTTAATTTGTTTTAATTGCCGGTGCTTTTAGTGTCCCCTTCCCTTTTATAGGGGGCACTGGGGAAAAATTGTGATTTTAGTGCCCAAAAAAAAAAACAAAAAAAAAAAAAAAAAAACACAAAAAAAACACAAAAAAGGGGGAAAAAAAAAAAAAAAATGGGCCTTGTAAATGTCTGGAGTGTCACCCAGGTCGGGTGGCACCGTTTAATGTTTTATGTTTTCACAGATAAACTCAAAAGAGTTTCATGCACAAGGAACCAATCGTGGAGCAGTGGAGGCGTGTCCTGCTCAGTTGGAGCTGTGAGCAGTGAGAGGTGCAGCTATCAACTTTTGCTCCTGCCTGGAAAGCCCTGAGACCAGCCCAGGAAAAGAAGGAAGGAAGGGGCTTCACCACCAACTTTCACCCAGAGGGAGAGGAGGAAAAAGCAGAAAACTTTTTTACATCTTTACCATTTCTGCAAAGAGTTGGAGAGAGGGGGAAAAGACCAACAACATCCAGTGTGGAAGGAGGGAGACTCTACCATTCTACAGGTGGGTGTTGGTGCAGTCCCAAAAAGACTTTGTTGAATCGGTGGTGGGAGGAAAGAAGACCACTGAGGGCCGGAACATCGCGGGGGGTGTGTGTGTGTGTGGAAAGTGTGTGTGGGGGCCTTGCTTACAACTAGGCCCCACACACAACTGACCCCCCCCCCCCCCCCCCCTCCCCCCAATTGCCTAGCCTGGGATAGCTGGAGCTACCAGGCTGAAGATTTTCCTTAATCACCCTATTTAAACATCATTAGGAGTGTGTGCCTGGTGGCTCGAGCTGCCCCAGGTGAAGACATCTTCTCCCCTCACCTGAAGACCACCCCAAAGACTTTGTGTTTTGCCATCTGGGGATTGCACCCACCCACTGCTGCGAGGGGAGACCTGCCCTCACAGTTCCCCCCCCCTTCCCACTCCCCTCTCTCTTTCTCTGTTACTCTGTTTCTCCCCTCTCTCTCTGAGGCCCCTTTCTCCTAATTTAAAAAAAAAAACAATTGAGACAACTGAGCAGAGGGAGCAAGGCCCCTCCCCAATTGCCAACTAGGGGAGAGGTGCCTCGTTAAGGGCTCCTCTGCTCAGTTAATATACGAGGCCAATAAAGACCATTAAGGCCTGTGACTTTGGGGTGGGTGTAGCCCTTAAAGGGACCCCGTGATGGCGACCCCATCCACGCCGGTGGCAGGGCCAGCAAGGACATATGCGCAGGTGGCAACCGCTTCCACGGCACCTCCTGCGCCACCCGCTGCCCTGCCACCATTCAGATTAATCACCAAAAAACACGGGGTCAAGAGCTACACTCACCCCACAATGACCATCGAGGTGTGCGTGCGGGCGATGGCTGGGGTAGTCGGCCCCTCGGCCATTGTCGCAGCCTCCAAGATGTCTGGGAAGGCCGTGTTCTTCCTGGGGTCGGAGCGGGCGGTGTCCCTGGCCCTTGAAAAGGGGCTCACGGTGGGCGGGACGTTCCTGCCGGTGGACCCTCTCGAGGCCACCGCGCAGAGGGTCATCATTTCAAACGTCCCGCCCTTTGTTCCCGCTGAGCTCCTCCTCCCTCACCTACAACAACTGGGGGAGGTAAGGTCGGGGATCAACCCCATACCGCTCGGCCTCAGGGAGAACAGCCTGCGCCACGTGTTCTCCTTCCGCCGCCAGCTCTTTGTCCGGCTGGCGCGGGAGGAGACGACGGAGGGAATTTTCAATGTGATGCACGAGGGGACTGCCTACCGCGTCTTCTGGACGTCGGACGGCGTGCGGTGCCATGCCTGTAGGGAGGTGGGGCATGTTCGTAAGAACTGCCCCGCCTCCAAGGCCGCCAAACCACCGAAGGTGGCCAAGGCTGGCGCCGCCGCCACTCCTCCCCCTAGTTGCGTCCGCGTGCCGGGAGCCATAGGTGCGCGGGCATCGTCGGAGGCCTTTGTTTTCAGGGCCTCCGGCGGGGGGGAGGGAGAGCGTCCGAACGGAAAGAAGGTGCGGAACAAGGAGAAACATCTAGAGGCGGGTCCCCTCGTTGCGCCGGAAAGTTTGACCACCGCGCTCAGCCCAACCCAGTCACCGGCGAGCGCGGGGTGCCCTGAGCCCGTGCCCGAGCCCTTGACCAATACCGCAGAGGGGCTCGGGCGAGGGCAAGAAAAGGAAAAGGGGGGGGCGGAGCGGGAGGCCTTGGCAGACATGGGGGTCTCCCTGCCTTCGCGCACCCCCAGGAACAAAAAGAGGCACCGCCCCAATGAGGCGGAGGGGGAACAACATCCCTCCGCGGAGGAGGCGGTGCCCGCCGCGTGTCCCGCGTCCCCCACCAGCGCCCCCAAATTGCGCTGCAGGCGCGAGGAGTCTGTCCCCGGGGAGGGTGAGACAGTCGAGGCTGCCCAGCCGCTGCCTCCTGGGGAGGGCGTGGAAGATCTGCCTGTCGTGGGGGGCGTGGGGCCGGCGGAAGAATGCATAGCCGCCGGGTCGAGTATCCCGGGGACTGAGGCGGGCGGGGCCGAAAAGGCCGAACCTGAGCCCACCCAGCCAATACCCAACTTCCCTCGGGATTTGCTCGACTCGGCAAAAACTGAAAATTTTAATATACATCCACACGCTGGGCCGGGGGGTGGCGGCGGGGAGGGGGAAGAACAACAACTCTCGCCCCCTACTTTGGAGCTGAGGGACTTGGTGGACCTGGAGAATTTTCTAAACCAGGTCTCTCCGTGTTCCCCGGCTCCTGGGGCGGAGGAGGAACCCCTTCCGCTGTCGCTTCCCGACCCAGCACCAATTTTAAAAGAGCCCAGTGGGGACTCCTCTGCCGACGATCCTGGGGGTGGGATCGGGGCAGAGCCAGGGCCAGATGGAGTTGCCGGGCCGTTTGCCGTACCTCGTGCGGTCGACGGGCCGGCTGCTAGCGGCGACCTCCCGGAGGGGGACGGGGACTCGGTGGAGGACGCGGGTGAAGATCTCGAGTCCATCGCCAGTGAGGCGGTGCATCTGCTCGCGGCCGCCACTGAGACCCTCCTCATTCCCGCAGAGGAACTCCGGGACTTTTTGGTCCAGTGCCGGGGTCGCCGCGACCAAGCCCGTCTGGCCCTGGAAAGATGGTCCGAGCCGGGGCTGCTCGTCGCGTCCGTCCGTGCCGCCGCTAAAACCATGGCCGCGGGCGGGCCCTTATCAAAGGCTCAAGGCCTTGAGCTGCGCCGGCTCAAAAAGTTCCTCGCTGGGCTGCTGAAGGAGTGGAGGTCAACAAACGGCTCCACTCCCCCCCCCACAATAGGTTAGGTAGAGGTTGCACTATGCTCTAGTCATGAAGATAACCATAGCCAGCCTCAACATCAACGGCGGCAGAGGGGCACGCCGTAGATTTGACAATTTTTCGCTCCTGCGGGAGGGGAAATATGCGGTGTGCTTCCTGCAAGAAACCCACACCGTTCCGGGAGACGAAGCCACGTGGCTCCTGGAATGGCAAGGAGAGGTCCGCATGAGCCACCTCACCACCAATTCTAGTGGGGTGGCCATCTTGCTGGGCCCGCATTTTCAGTCGGAGATCTTGGGGGTTGAGGAGCCCGTGCCAGGCCGCTTGCTGCACGTAACGGTTCGCCTGGGGGACGTGCCGCTCTATCTCGTGAACGCGCTTCTTTGAAGAGGTGTCCGCTCTCCTTGGCTCCGTCGACATCGGCGACTGCATTGTCCTCGGGGGGGGATTTTAACTGCACCCTCGAGGCGAGGGACCGCTCCGGTGCCCCGCAGTGCATTACGGCGATGGAGAAGTTGAGGGACCTGGTTGGGTCCTTCGACTTGGTGGACGTCTGGCGAAATCTCCACCCCGACTCCAGCGCCTTCACTTGGGTGAGGCCTGGAGTAGGATGGTCCAGAGTCGACCGCCTTTACGTGTCTCGGGCGTACGTTTCCTGCGTCCCGGCGGCCTCCATGCGGCCGGTGCCGTGTTCGGACCACCACCTGGTGTGGGTGGAGCTCGCTTCGCTCCGCGCGAGGACGGGGTCCGCGTACTGGCACTTTAACAACCAGCTGCTGGAGGACGTGCGGTTCCAGGACTCGTTCCGTCGATTCTGGGCCGACTGGAGAAGGAAGCAGGGGGGCTTCCCCTCCTTGAGGCTATGGTGGGACGTGGGCAAGGCTCACGTCCACGTCTTCCGTCAAGAGTACGCGAGGGGGTCGACCAAGAGGCGGGCGGCCAGGGTCGGGCGCCTAGAAAAAGAGGTGCTCGACCTGGAATCCCGTCTCGGTCAAGTCGTCCAGGACCCGGCCCTGCGGACGGTGTACGAAGCGAAGAAGGCCGCGCTGAAGGACCTGCAGCTCGTCGGGTCCCGAGGCGCGTTCGTGAGGTCGCGGATCCGGTTCCTGCGGGATCTGGACCGCGGCTCCCCCTTCTTCTACTCGCTGGAAAAAAGGCAGAGTGTCCGTAAGCAGCTCTTGACGCTGCTGGCCGACGACGGCTCTCTCGTCTCGGATCCAGGGGGCGTCAACAACAGGGCCCGTGAATATTACGGGGCCCTGTTCTCTCCGGATCCGTCCAGCGAGGAAGCGCGTAGAGTTTTGTGGGAGGACCTGCCGAAGGTCAGCCCGGAGGGCGCCGAAAATCTGGAAGCTCCGCTAAGCCTGGCGGAGCTGACCGGTGCCCTCGACCGGCTCTCGAGGGGAAAATCCCCGGGGCTGGACGGGCTGACCGTGGAGTTCCACAGGGCGTTCTGGGACGTCCTGGGGGGCGACTACGCGCGGGTCCTGGGGGAAAGTCTGGCGACCGGGTAGATGCTCCTCTCTTGGCGCAGGGCAGTCATCGTCCTGCTGCCTAAGAAGGGCGATCTCCGTCTCCTTAAGAACTGGCGCCCGGTCTCCCTCCTCAGCACGGACTACAAAATTTTCGCCAGGGCGATGTCTGCTCGCCTTGGTGCCGTGCTGGACCACATGATCCACCCCGACCAGTCCTACACGGTCCCGGGCCGGACAATCCACGATAACATCCATCTGGTCCGGGACCTCATCCATTGTTCCCAGGAGGCTGGTCTGTCGGTCGCCTTCCTATCCCTCGACCAAGAGAAGGCGTTCGACAGGGTGGATCACGACTATCTGCTCAGAACTCTGCGCGCTTTCGGGTTCGGGACGCATTTCGTCGCCCGGATCCGACTTTTGTACGCCGCCGCGGAGTGTCTGATTAAGGTTAACGGGTCCTTGACGGCGCCCCTTCGCTTTAGGAGAGGGGTGCGCCAGGGATGCCCCATGTCCGGCCAGTTATACGCCGTTTGCGTGGAGCCTTTCCTGCGCCTCTTGCAGACGAGGTTGACGGGACTGGCTCTGCAAGGGCCGGGCGTGGAGGTCGTCCTCTCGGCTTACGCCGATGACTTGCTCCTCGCGGTAGAGGATCCCGCTGACCTGCGGAGGATGCGTGAGTGCCAGGAGATTTACTCGGCCGCGTCCTCCGCCAGGATCAACTGGGAGAAATGTTCCGGACTCCTGGTGGGTCAGTGGCGGGTGGACTCCCTGCCGGAGGAGCTCAGGCCTTTTGCCTGGAGCACGACCCATCTCCTCTATCTGGGAGTCTACCTTAGCCCCGACGAGGGAGCCTGGCCGGCGAACTGGCAGGAGCTGGAAGCCAAGGTCGCCGCTCGCCTAGGGCGCTGGACAGGACTGCTCCGAGTGCTGTCCTACAGGGGTCGAGCGCTAGTCATAAACCAGCTGGTGGCCGCAATGTTGTGGTACCGGCTGGTCACTTTGACCCCTCCCCCTGCGTTTGTAGCTGGTGGACTTCTTCTGGAACAACAGGAAGCACTGGGTCTCTGCTGCGGTCTTGAGTCTCCCGCTTGAGGAGGGCGGTCAGTCGTTGGTGTGCGTCAGCGCCCAGCTCGTGACTTTCCGTCTTCAGACCCTGCAGAGATACCTTTACGTCGAGCCTCCTCCTAGGTGGTGTGCTCTGGCGAGGTATTTCTTCCGCCAGCAGCGCGACCTCAATTATGACACGCAGCTCCTGTTTGTGAACTTGGGGGGTGCTAGGACCGCCCTCCGGGAGCTGCCTGTCTTTTACAGGGAACTCATCAGGGTCTGGAACAAAGTCTCCACCAAGCGCAGCTCTCCGCCGGCTGGAGTGGCGGCCGTCCTGCAGGAGCCGCTGCTCGGGAATCCGTACCTCCACGACCGAGGTTTTATGTGGCGGTCGGAAGAGAGGGCTGTGGCTGGTGAGGTGACCAGGGTCAGGGACCTGCTCGATGGCGGAGGAGCGGGCTGGATGGCGCCAGACACGCTGGCGCGGCGCCTAAATTCTGCCAACGTCCGCCACGCGGCCGATGCCATCGAGTCGCTAAAAACAGCTCTGGGCCCTGACTCCGTTAGGTGCATCGAGGAGGCTCAGGCACGTGGGGAGATCCCGTCCGAACTGACCCCCGTCCGGACGGAATTCCTCATCGGCGCCAAACCCCGGAACCTCCCTCGGGGGCCGGCGCCTCACAACTTGAGCCGCCTCGGGGAAATCCCCTCCGTGCCTTTCAGTTCCGCGCGGAGGGGTTTCTTGTACGGGCTGCTCCTGCACACTCTCAACTTTGCCATCCTCGCCTGCCGTCCGGACACGCCATGGCGTACCATCTTGCCGTCCGGAGGAGGCGGGGGTCCCCGATGGAGGGCACTCTACGCAGGGGTCCTCCCACTATTCATCGGGGACTTGGCCTGGAGGGTGGTGCACGGAGCAGTGCCGTGCAATAAGTTTTTAAGCCGGTTCACGGACTCCCAGGCCGCCTGCAATTTCTGTGGTCTGGAGGAGTCCGTGTTCCATGTTTTTATCGAGTGCACGAGGTTGCAGCCCCTGTTCCATTATTTGAAGGGGCTGCTCCTGAAATTCTGGCTGCACTTCAGTCCCACTCTCCTGATCTTTGGGCACCCTGTGCGGAGGGGAACGGGTAGGTCCGAAGGCCTCCTCGTAGGACTGCTCCTGGGCACGGCCAAGGGTGCCATCAGCCGGTCCAGGCAGCGGGCGGTCGAGGGGGTCGTTCAACCTGACTGCCTGCCTCTCTTCCGCTCTTGCATCCGGTCCAGGGTGTCCTTGGAGATGGAGCACGCGGTGTCCACCGGTACGCTCGCGGCCTTCCGCGAGAGGTGGGCACCGGAGGGACTGGAGTGCATCATCACGCCCGGCAACCAAATTTTAATTTGATTTTACGTTTTAAAGTTTAATTTGTTTTAATTGCCGGTGCTTTTAGTGTCCCCTTCCCTTTTATAGGGGGCACTGGAAAAATGTGATTTTAGCGCCCAAGAAAAAAAACCAAAAAAAAAAATGAAAAACACAAAAAAAAACCCAAAAAAAGGAAAAAAGGGCCTTGTAAATGTCTGGTGTGTCACCCAGGTCGGGTGGCACGGTTTAATGTTTTATGTTTTTGCAGGTGAACTCCAAAAAGAGTTTCATGCACAAGGACCCCCAGGTCCCTCTGCATCGCAGCATGTTGTAATTTCTCCCCATTCAAATAATATTCCCTTTTTACTGTTTTTTTTTCCAAGGTGGATGACCTCACATTTTCCGACATTGTATTCCATCTGCCAAACCTTTAGCCCATTCGCTTAACCTATCTAAATCTCTTTGCAGCCTCTCTGTGTCCTCTACACAACCCGCTTTCCCACTAATCTTTGTGTCATCTGCAAATTTTGTTACACTACACTCTGTCCCCTCTTCCATGTCATCTATGTATATTGTAAACAGTTGTGGTCCCAGCACCGATCCCTGTGGCACACCACTAACCACTGATTTCCAACCCGAAAAGGACCCATTTATCCCGACTACCTGCTTTCTGTTAGCCAGCCAATTCTCTATCCATGCTAATACATTTCCTCTGACTCCGCGTACCTTTATCTTCTGCAGTAACCTTTTGTGTGGCACTTTATCGAATGCCTTTTGGAAATCTAAATACACCACATCCATCGGTACACCTCTATCCACCATGCTCGTTATATCCTCAAAGAATTCCAGTAAATTAGTTAAACATGATTTCCCCTTCATGAATCCATGCTGCGTCTGCTTGATTGCACTATTCCTATCTAGATGTCCCACTATTTCTTCCTTAATGATAGTTTCAAACATTTTCCTCACTACAGATGATAAACTAACCGGCCTATAGTTACCTGCCTTTTGTCTTCCCCCTTTTTTAAACAGAGGCGTTACATTAGCTGCTTTCCAATCCGCTGGTACCTCCCCAGAGTCCAGAGAATTTTGGTAGATTATAACGAATGGATCTGCTATAACTTCCGCCATCTCTTTTAATACCCTGGGATGCATTTCATCAGGACCAGGGGACTTGTCTACTTTCAGTCCCATTAGCCTGTCCAGCACTACCCCCCCCTAGTGATAGTGATTGTCTGAAGGTCCTCCCTTCCCACATTCCCGTGACCAGCAATTTTTGGCATGGTTTTTGTGTCTTCCACTGTGAAGACCGAAGTAAAATAATTATTTAAGGTCTCAGCCATTTCCACATTTCCCATTATTAAATCCCCCTTCTCATCTTCTAAGGGACTAACATTTACTTTAGTCACACTCTTCCGTTTTATATATCGGTAAAAGCTTTTACTATCTGTTTTTATGTTTTGCGCAAGTTTACTTTCGTAATCTATCTTTCCTTTCTTTATTGCTTTCTGAGTCATTTTTTGCTGTCCACACGGATGACTATACCCTCCTCCTCCAACGCCTCTCTGTTATCTAGCTGGGTGGGACTGCACTTGCCTGGTTCCATTCTTATCTCTCCTGTTGTAGCCAGAGAATCACCTACAATGGCTTCTCTTCCCGCTCCTGCACTGCTATACTTGGAGACCCCCAAGGATCTATCCTTGGCCCCGTCCTATTTCTTATGTACATGCTGCCCCTTGGCAACATCATCCAAAAACACAACTTTAGCTTCCGCATGTACGCTGACGACACCCAGCTCTACCTCAACACCAACTCGCTCGACCCCTCCATTGTCTCTAATTTGTTAGAATGCTTGTCCGACATCCAGTTCTGGATGAGCAGCAATTTCCTCCAACTAGATATTGGGAAGACCAAAGCCATTGTCTTCGGTCCCTGCCACAAACTCCATTAGCACATCCCATATTTTAAGCGCTCCACGGCTGTGCTTTCAGTTGCCTTTGCCCTAAGCTCTGGAATTTCCTCCCGAAACCCCTCTGCCTCTGTAACACTCTCTCCTTGAAGATGCACCTTAAAACCTACCTCTAATATCTCCTTATGTGGCTCGGTGTGAAATATTGTTTGATAATGCTCTTGTGAAGCGCCGTGTGATGTTAGAAGGTGCTATATAAATGCAAGTTATTGTTTTATAATGCACGTGCCTTTGATTAAGTGGGCAATCCATTGGGGACTTACCTGATTTTCATTGCACTCTGTCAACAGGGAAAGACTCAATTTCTTGGTCGAACACAGCAGCAGTCTTCCTGTCTATTGACTAGAGAGGGACTCATTGATGCAATTTTTGTCCTCTTTGATGAATGTAGTAGCCCTGAGCTGCTGAAGATTAAACATGTGGCCAATTTTGTGAAGAAGTGTGAGTACTGCACCTTAAGGCTGTCATTGGTCTGATAAGATTCTTGTTTCTTTTTGTATGGTGGATCATGGTTAAAACTTGAACTACTGTATGTAGTTACTGGTGTATTTGGGTACTGCTGTCTCTCAAACTTCTCTCCATTTTCTTGTCTGGAATTCTGATGTCTAATGTAAGCAAAGTTTGTTTCCTTGCCTTTCTTGGCTGAGTACGACAAACAGGAGCTGAGCTACAATGACTCTTAACAGAGCAATCAGGCATTGAAATGTTAAAGAAAAGTATACTCTTAATTACCCTATAATTAGTTGCATTTCAGGGCGAGGGATCTATATTCCTGGATCTCCTGCAGCTGCCTGCGTTTTGGTGTATCCATGCTTTAGGTTAATGCTGATCAGAGGTAGCTCAGTGCATGTACTGTGTATGACTTCTGATGTGAGATATGGAGTACTGTGCACTGTCCTACTGTGTCCAATCCTGATATATGAGGAGGGGCATCTATACACAATGTTTGCTCTCGGGCTGTATATTCCTAGTTCAAAACCAATTTTTAAAAAAAGGACGACTTGGCGACACCAGTTAATAGGAAATTCAGTAGAATATATTTTTCCTTAACTGAAGTTAATGAATCCACATAGTGATAACTGAGAACTAATATTCCTCACCACCCGCTTCCGCTTCAATTTTCGAAACTCTGACTTTTGTCTGATTATTGGATTGTGTTCTACATGGAGTACACAGCACAGAAACAGGCCATTCACCCCATCTGGTCTATGCTGACATTTATGCTTCACACGAGCTTCCTCCTACCTCTCTTGATCTAACCCTATCAACATTTCCTTCTATTCCTTTTTCACTCAAGTGCTTATTCAGTTTCCCCTTAAATATATCGATGCTATTTGGCTGAACTATTTGTGATAGCGCGTTCTACATTCTTGCCACTCTTTGGGTAAAGAATTTTCTCCTGAATTCCCTGTTGCATTTACTAGTGACCATCTTGTATTTATGACCTCTAGTTTTGGACTCCCTCACAAGTAGAAACATTTTCTCCATGTCTACCCTATGAAACCCTCTCATAATCTTAAATATCTCTATCAGGTCACCCCTCGGACTACCCTTTTCTGGAGAAAAGAGCCCCAGTCTGCCCTGATACGTATATCATCTCAGTTCTAGCATTTGGTTTCCATCCCTCTTGCACAGGGAGTCCTTTGGAATAAGATGTGATGATCAGAAAGATATTAAATGAGTATAAATTAACAGCAAATTAAAACAATTTAAAGGTTACTTATGGTGGTTGGTGTTTGGGCAGAAAGTGGATAATCTGCTAATCTGTAGGCAAGAGAACAGAACACAACAGAACGAATGAGAGATCAAATAGAATGTGCTGGAATCTAAGTGAGTGGGTGTTCTCTCTCTCTCACTCTCACACGTGGACAGGCAAGTGATCCAACAGCAAGAGATTGTGTGTGTCTGAGAGAGAGAAAAAGAGATCTTCCTCTTTCACACAATTGTTTTTGAAGGGAACAATTCTAACAAGTATTAAAATCCTGGGTCCTCGTTTGCCCCACATGGAGTGCTGCAGTTCAATGAATCATGCAAACAGTATAATAACGACAGATTTTATGATGTTCAACCCAGGTAACGTTTTACATTCCTGTGTTGTGTTCGATTGGATGAGGGTGGTTTTATTAGTAAATTCATTCTGTCTTTTCTGTCTGCAGACAAAGATACCCTGACTGAGATGCGGGAGTTGCAACCCTGTGCTGGTGACTTTGAGGTGAAAAACGTGATTGGCCGTGGTGTTTTTGCGGAAGTGCAGGTCGTACGAGAGAAGGCCACCAACGATGTTTATGCCATGAAAGTGATGAATAAACAAGCGCTGATCGGACAGGATAATGTAAGATGACATCTATTATGTAGATTTGGGTGTGATCCAAGTATTGCTTTGTCCAAAAGAGCTGTCACTGTGGGACCCACAGGGTGGCTGAGCTGTCTGTTATCCAGTTGTGGCCATGTATGATTGATTATTGCAAAAGTTAACAATAATTCCAAATTTCTCCCTTTTTTTAGGTTTAAAATTAATCCTGTTTGAAGTTATTACAAGTTTTAATGTAATGCGGACAATGTAATACAGAGATTAATTCCCGTATTGGACTGTAGTCACATGATGGTGTCACGATGGATGTAAGGGCTTTGAGGAATGTTCGTACACTCGAGGGTTTCCCATACTTGGAGCGACTGCCCTGCTATGCACTTGTAGTTCATTATTGCTACGTTATATAAACAGTGGGCTCAATTTTCCCCGGTCATTTGCGCCGTTTTTTTGGCGTAAGTTTTTAAACTAAAATTTCCCCAAGGAATCTGTGCCAGCGTAACTGAGTTAGTTACATTTTTTTAGGTTAGACTTTTTAATGTCATGGGGGCGTTACCTCATGTCTGCGCCAGTTTTCATCATTTTTCAAAGTTTGCCCCCAAAAAATGTCTTCTAGGTCGGTGTATCTGGCTACTCCCGAAAAACCTTCTGGTGAGTTAAGAAAAAGCAGCGCATATTGAAAAATCGGCGCAGAAAGACGTCATTGTTTTTCATTGAAGTTTTGGAGGGAGATAAGAACACTTTAAATATGCATAATAAAGATTACATTTTTTTACCTTTCAACGGAGTAGATGGAAGTTTGGAATTCTGAACTTTTCAATTTTTTAAAATTTGCACACCACCACTGAACGTCTTGAAACACGGCTGGAGGGTTGAGCGTCGGCCGGCAGAATCGGCCCCAGACACTGGCTCGGGGCTCGGCTGCAAAACAAGCCCGGGCCGGGGAAGTGGCAATCGGAAGATTGCATTAGGCATCAAATGAGCCCGGGGAGTTTTGGGGTATGGGGGGGGGGGGGGGGGGTGGCGGTGACAGGTGCTGTTGAATGTGATCGGAAGAAGTCACAACCCTGAGCATCAAATGAGTTTGGGGGGGTGGGGGGCGGTACCCGATCACTGCACTTGCTCAGACCTGGGTGTGGTCCATTCAGATCTTGGGGAGAGAGAACAAAGAACCTCTCCTGCCTTGCCGTTTTGAGTTTCTTGTAAAGGTAAAATTTAAGCATGAGGGCACTGACAGTGCCATATTTTGTGCGAGCTGTCTGCATCATGGTGCTGCAGAGGAGACAATTGATTCAACGTCATCGCATGACGAACCTCAGCCTGTAGGGTGCTGGGCAGGAGGCCTAGCCCACCTCTGGTATATCAAGCAGGCATTCGTACCTCCACCTGAGTGATGCAGACTGTCAGAAGGCTGCCTTTCTGCAAAGAAGTTGTAACTGAGATCTGTGAGTTGGTGAAAGCAAACCTACAACTTAGGAGGACTGCTTTGTCAGTTGAAGTGAAGGTTACAGCTGCACTTTCATTCTATGCATCCGAATCCTTCCAAGCTATAACTGGGGACATGTGCGCCATTTCTCAACATGCAACACGTGACTGCTGCACCATATGCCCGTAGGAATGACTACATAAAGTTCCCCATGACCGCCCAGGCAATGCGTGACAGGGCTGTGGGCTTCTCCAGGATTACTGGCTTCCCAAAGCTGCAGGGCTGTATTGATTGTACCCACATCGCCTTGTGAGCACCTTTTGGAGGATTACAAGATGTACGGGAACAGAAAAGGCTTCCACTCCATTAATGTGCAGCTCGTGTGTGACGACATACATCATATCATGTCAGTTGATGCAAGATATCCTGGCAGCACTCGTGATTCATTCATCCTACGCGAGAGCGTTATATCTACCATTTCAGCAGCCGCCAGAAGGGCAGAGCTGGCTACTGGGAGACAAAGGGTACGGCCACGCCACCTGGCTCATGACGCCCCTATGCGTAACCTGGATGGAAGCTGACTGGGAATACAACTGCGACACGCAACATCATGGAGAGGACCATAGGCATCTTGAAACAGCGTTTCCGATGCCTGGACCATTCAGGAGGCTACTTGCTGTACTCCACTGAGATTGTCGGTCAGTTCACTGTTGTGTGCTGCATGCTGCATAACTTAGCCATCATGAGGCAGCAACAGCTGGTAGTAGAAGACCCACCTGTGGTGAGAGTGGCTGATGATAATGATGAGGAAGATGCAGATAACTAGCAGGAGGACGAGGAAGCCATGCAAGTACCTGAACTTTGCCCTGGGCTCCGGTGCCCCAGTGAAGGGAGCAGCGGCGGCTGGAGTTCCTGGGCTGGGAGGTCCCAGCCAGCAGCGGCATCAACGAGGTGAGGGTCCCCTGGCTCATGATTAGCAGCAGGGCGGAGGCGGCCAGCCCCATGGTCATTTTCACCTTGTATCTCAGAGGGTGCACGATGATGTAGTAACGCTCGACGTTGATGGCCTTCGTGGTCAGGACGGAGATGCCGCTCAGACAGATGCACAGGGAGGTGCTGCTGGCCAGCAGACCAGCGCTGGAGACCATGCCCAAGGGCGTGAGGACGGATAGCAGGTCCACCAGGCACAGGTGCAGGATGAAGAGGAACTTCCTGAGCGGCAGGATCCTCCAGGATCACGGTGATCACCCCCAGGAGGAGGGCGGGCCGTCGTGCCCCTTTAACGATTGCTCGAGCCTTGCGCCAGCAGCTCACCCGCGAACACTTTGCTGCCTGAAGGCTCAGCGGCAACTATTCCACATGGACCATGTTTACTGTTTGAACCTGTTCCGTAATGTGTTGTGTTAATGGAACAAATGATGGAAATTATTCTTGTTTACTTCAAAAGTTATGTTAATAATGGAACAAATAATGGAAATTATTCAGTTATAATGTAAAATATATTTTATTGAAAAGTTTAACAAGCATTTGAACTTAACTTTAATAAAAATATTCTTGTACCAAACTTTAAATTTTTCAGTTACGATCACTTACTAATTTTTTAAACTTGTAAATTTACATAACTTACAAAAAACTTTTAATTTGACAACAGTTACGACAATAATAATAACAGCAGCAGATGCAAAGAAAGGCTGCACCCATCTCTCCTCCACGTTATCTAAGACCGCCGGCCGCACTTGGTCTTAGTGACTCCACCACCCCTGCCCGCAAGCAGTGGCGCAGTGTTTCTGGGGTTGGTACCAAGCTTATTCTTTCCAACATCTTGGGTAATGTGCACCTGTTGAGGGTGTGGGGGGTGGGCAGGTGGCAATGTGGAGGGCCCGGCTTGGGGCTCTAAAGAGGTTGGTCTGGGGATGGGAGTGGCAGTTGATTCTGTCAAAGGACGCGCAGTCTGGGCGTGTTCCCTTATTACAGCAGCTAACTCCAACATACCCTCCCTCATGCACCCTGACAGTGTCAATGACCTCCAACATTCCCTCACTCATGTTGAATTAAAGTGTCTGAACTACCTGTGACATTCTCTCCCTCATGGTCACTGAAAGTGCATCAGCTATCTGTGACATTCCCTCCCTCATGTTCACTGACATGGTTTCTGCTAACTCAGATATTCCCTCACTCATGGTCCCGGACATCGTTCCTATTTCTCATGAGTGTTGATACTTCTAACAGTCCCAATACTTCATCATCCACCTCACTGATGATGTCCAGGAGTGATCGCGTAAGGTCAATGCTCTCTACACTCATTGACATCATGTGAACCACATCTGTTAGATTCTGCACCTCAGGAGAGCGCGGTCGAGCTCTCCTTCCCCTCCTCATCGTGGGTGTGGCTTACAGAATCTCAGTGGGACCCGCCTCAGACGGTGGGGCCCTGGGTGTGCCTTGCTGCATCCCACTGGGACCCGCAACCTCGGACGTTGGGTCCCTGGGTGCACCTCGACGCACCCCACTGGAATCCCCAACCTCGGATGGTGGGAAATCATGGAATGTCTCGCCACTAGTCAGGGAAGGGCCTGGCACCTCAATGGATGGCACCTGCACCTCCTCAAAAGTGAGGGCTTCATCCATCCCCCTGCTCTTGGTCTGGAAGGTGGGATTGGAAGCTGTTCTCCTCTTCAGGCTCATCTTCATCTGAATCTTCTTCTGCATCGTCAGGGTTGGCCTCAAATTCTGCAAAATATAACAGAACAGACAAATGGTTAGCAGCAGAGGAGGGGGCAGGGTGGGTGGCATGAGTAGGCTCACACAGCACAGCCAGCAGGCTGATTTGAAGGACCACGATGAATGATAGCAAATTGTATCAACTGAAGCGTAGCTGAGAGGCATCCCCATGAACCGAAGCATGGCTAGCCTGCACGGTACTTAACATTTAGGAAAGCCAGACTGGAATTTGCAGGACTTGCCCTCTCTCTGGAGTGTGGGCCCAACTTGTGCAGTGCTGCTTGCTTTTCTCCAGGCAGGACTACATAGGAAGAAGATAATTCATGCCTTTTGAGCAGAGTTATGCGGATATGGGTCACTGAAAGAGAAGAAATCTACAGATGATGGTGGCATTGAAAAAATTGCTAACAAGACTTGATTGTTCACAGGCCAAGCAAACTGGGAAACCTTGCCTGAGCTTCACGGGGTCTTGCTTAGAGGAACCTGGTTATTCAGGGAATTGAGGAGGAATTGCACATCTCTGAACAGAGAGAAGATTAGTTGTTACACTGCTCTTACTTGCTTGTTCACAGTGATTCAAACAGTATTGGACCCCGAGATCAAATAGATTCCCCTGTTAGCCCCAAGAGATTTGTAGCCTGAAGAGGCTAAAGGGAAGAAAATGGAGAGGGGGAGAATTGGAGGTTAAACAAGATTTTTGAAAAAGAACAAAATAAATTGTCACTGTTTGAAAGTTACTTGGTGTATTATATATGCAGCTGTAAAGTGCTGATTGATTGATTGTATGAGTGCGTGTGGTTTTAGTAACACGATCAGTAAGTTTGTAATATACTGTTTCTGTAGCTTAGAGTTGGCTTATACAGCTTTATTGTTTTCGAGCTTCACCCACCCCACTCTTAAGATATTTTTTCTTGGTCAACAGGTGGTGTTTTTTGAGGAGGAATGTAGTATCCTGTCACGCAGCACCAGCCCCTGGCTGCCACCATTACAATATGCATTTCAGGACAAGACTTGTATCTATCTGGTGAGTAGGTGAAGCTGCAACAAGCAAGATAAACACTGGGAAAGGGCCTGTTTGTTACCCTGAGTATCACCAGCTGTGTGTGTAGAGGCCTGCTGGTGCACAAAATTGTACCTAGAAAGATGGTCAGCAACTTGAGAGGAAGGGCAAACTTCCAAAAACATTAATTTATTTTGGTTTCAAGTGTACTCTTTTTTTTTTTTTTTCCCCTTCCCCCCCCCACTTCTCCCAAGATATTCACTCCTTACTTGGCTATGGGTACTGGGTGCCCTCTACTACTTTACCCAAGTAGCCCTCCTACGTTCAATCTAGACTGTGAAGGTGGCCAGGCATAACTCTGGGAGCATCACACTCCAGTCTTACTCTATCCTCATCTGATGTTCACACAATTGCAATTCCAGCAGGTACAGTAGCTTTTGCTCCAGTTAAATCGACTAACTCACCGCAGATAAGGAATCAAATTTTAGGTTTTCCAATATATGGCTCGGTTTATTACTTGTCAGCTAAAGATTTGGTGGAGTCCATGTGAATTGTATGAGGAATCTTCAATATCGCTCGCTCCCTCCCTCAAAATGGAATGGATTCTCCATTTGCCAATCCCTGAAAATCAAATTGTGCTGAACATTTGAAAGATAGACAACCACTTAAAATCCCAGACAGCATTTCCCAAACATTTGGAATCCTAGACTTCATTTTCCTCTTTGTAATAATCCTCAAATGTTTTGGCATAAGACCAGTGAGCAGATGAACATGATGTCTAGCTTTCTTCCAAAGACCTGGAAAACCTGAGAGTGTTGCAACCACTGCTTTTCCATCAATGGAATCAACTGAGTGTATTTTTCAAAAGCTACACTACCAATTGCTTAAATTTTATAAATGATTTGGATGGAATACAGACATGTCTGAATGGACTGATTTTCAAAAGGCAGTCGATAAGGTGCCATAGAAGATTAGGGCTCATGGGATTGGGGGTAATATATTATCTTGGATTCAGGATTGGTTAAAGGACAGAAAATGGAGAGTAGCAATAAAAGAGTCATTTTCCAGTTGGCAGGCTGTAACTAGTGGGGTGCCGCAAGGATCAGTGCTTGGGCCTTGGCTATTTACAATCTATATCAATGACCTAGATGAAGGGACCAAGTGTAATGTATCCAAGTTTGCTGAAGATACAAAGTTAGGTGGGAAAGTAAACTGTGAGGAGGAAAGGGTTGTGGACCAGTTAAGTGAGTGTGAAAGGTGACAGATGGAGTATAATGTAGGGAAATGTGAAATTATCCATTTTGATCGGAACATAGCAGCAGGAGGGGTAGGCCATTCAGCCCCTCGAGCATGCTCCACCATTCAATTAGATCATAGCTGATCTGCGACCTACCTTTGGCCCATATCCTTTAATACCTAGGAAGAATAGAAAAGCAGTAAATGTTGGTATATAGAGGGATTTGGGTGCCCTTGTACATGAATCGCAGAAAATGAACATACAAGTACAGCAAGCAATTAGGAAGGCAAATGGTATGTTAGCCTTTATTGCAAGGGGATTGGAGTATGAGTAAGGAAGTTAGGCTGGAATTATATAAGGCTTTGGTGAGATTACACCGGGTGTACTGTGTACAGTTTTGGTCTCCTTACCCAAGGAAGGATATACTTGCCTTTGAGGGGGTACAACAATGGTTCACTAGATTGATTCATGGGATGAGACGGTACTATAAAGAAAGATTGAGTAGAATGGGCCTATATTCTCTGGAGTTTAGAAGAATTGAGAGGTGATCTCATTGAAATGTATTAAATTCTTAGCGGGCTTGACACGGTAGATGCTGAGAGGCTATTTCCCCTGGCTGGAGAGTCTAGAACTAGGGGTCATAGTTTCAGGATATGGGTGTTGGCCATTTAAGACTGAGCTGAGGAGAAATTTCTTCATCTTAGGAATTCTCTACTCCAGAGGACTGTGAATGCTCAGTCGTTAAGTATATTCAAGACTGAGATCAGTATATTTTTGGACACTAAAGAAATCCAGGGATATAGGGATAGGACGGGAATGTGGAGTTGAGGCAGAGGATCAGCTTCTTGAATGGAGGAGCAAGCTTTGAGGGAACGTATGGCCTACTACTGCTCCTAATCTTATGTTCTTGTACTCTAAGCATAATGGACACATTTAGTTGGTAGTAAATGCATAAATCACTGCACAAGTGGCAGTGGGTGTGTGTGGAAAATCAAGTTTCTAATCCACTCCCGATGGGCAAAAGTTACTGTAGAATTGCTGCTTGTTTCAAATTGTGACACAGGTAATCTGAGCAGGGCAATAAAGGCATGGTGAGCCTGTGTAAATTGAGGTGCTCAAATAAAGTGAGGCAATCATGTCAATAAAAATCTACACAGATGAACATAATTGCTTTGCTATTCAGCTGTGAGCAGTGTTAAAAAAACAAGTGTAGCATGTGCTTTCTGCCAGGAGATGTCACTAGTGATCTTCGAATCAATGTGTATGTATTTCTGTATAGCATGGTGGGAACTGTTTGATTTCAAGTGACTGTAGATATTTATATTTTTTGGGTGAGGATGGTGAGAGAGAGGAGGATTTCAGATACGGAATATTGCTAGTTCACTTCAAACAGGAGGATCTGTCTGTCTGGTTAAATGATGCACAGATTTTCTATTGGCTTGAAATTGCCTTTGGCAGACAGTCTGTGTCCTGCTCATTGCTAAGGAAATGATGGCATGATGCTAATACTCGTCAACACTGGGAAAAAAAGTAGGTTATTCCAAAACTGACTAAGCCACAGCTTGTCTGGGGCAGAGCCTTGGATTCTTTGGACATGGCTACATTAGCTGGTTCTGAATGGAGCTGTAATATTCTTAAAGAAAGAAAAAGTGGGAGCATTATTTGAATTTTAAATATTTGCTGCCTTGTAGCAGGTCACTTCAGATTTGCTCCCCATTGAAACCAGCCATTTCAGATTTGTCCCCTCTGAGGTGATAACGGAACGATAGAGGGGTTTCATGGGAATCCCTGTGGGTCAGTCTCCTTTCCTGTCCTAGCTACTGATTTGGAGGGCGGGGGTGGAGGGTTGTTCCCTGTGGAGCTGCTTTCTAATGCTCTCTGATGATGGCAAAAAAGAAAATTTTTAATATTAAAGAATCATTAGGAGAGTAAATGGTTAAAATAATGATTACTTCCGATAAGGCAGATTTATTTAAAAATACCCTAATTGGGAGGATTACTGCATATCTAAATTGAAAATATTGCTGCTACACTTGCCTCCTTTTTAAAAACAAAGGTTTGTGTGTGAGAGTTTCTGTGTCTGGCAAAAGCTCTCTTGTATGCCATTCATTGGGATGAACTCAAAGCTTTATTATCTAAAAGCTCTGATTTGAGCTGCACTTGCAATAAAACTTTATATAACCTCATACTTTTCACAAACTACTTACACAAGATTTGAGCGCTTGCTCAGCCCAGAGGCTTTCTCTTAAAGCATAAAAATGACAATTTTTGCCTATTTTCCAACTCTCGTACCCAGAGCAGTATGACAATGTCTGCTTCTAACTGCAAATAACTGAAGCAACTCCGAGGCAGCATTATTGACTGGCGCATTATTGACTGGCACATTGTACATTTGTGGTTTACATGTTTTGGACTTCATCTAAAACTTTAGCATCACTTTATGTGCTCAACCTGATGGTCAAAAATATTCCATTCACCTTCTGTTCACTCCAGCTGTTAAGCTGTAGCTGATATAATTTGAAATGCACTTAGTTCTTTGATTTTAGAAGGTCTGATAGAAAGTGAAAATGGTGTACTGATTTTAAAGGAATTGGTACACCTAGTTATATGGGTAATTGATGTGGGTGCTTACGTGTTTTAAACCTGAGTAAATCACTAATATAATATTTAAAGACTTTTTGTTTTGAAAGTGAATCTGTGTTAAGTGTGATAAATTAATATTGAACCGTATAAAATCTATAACTGTAGTTGGAGGAATTCTTCCTTTAGGGTGTATACTTACACCTTGTGTATTGGAGAATTGCTCAGCTCCTGTTAATAAGAATTCTCAGCCTGCTCAAAATGTGACTCAAGATTCCGGTTTAGGTTAAACTAGACAAATTTTGTATTCCCTTTGAGAACGTGTTTATTTCGATTTTCTCCACTTGGTGATGTGTGGGTCCTTGCGTGCTGGTAGCCCTCTTGATACCTCACCAAGTAGCCATGTAGAATTGCACAGGGAGCTGTAGAAAATGTACTAATGTGGCTTTTGTTTTTCCCCTAGGTAATGGAATACCAACCAGGGGGTGACCTCCTGGCACTCCTGAATCGTTATGATGCTCAGTTTGATGAGAGTATGGCTCAGTTTTATTTGGCTGAGTTAGTTCTGGCCATTCATAGTGTTCACCAGATGGGTTACGTTCATAGGTGAGCAATTGTATGGGATACTGCAATCATGGATCAGTAGGTACAGTGCTAGTATGCAGGGAGACCACAGGTTGGTGGCAGATAAGGGGATGAAATGGACCAAACTGAATTTCCCTTCATGGGGTGTACCTTGCTTTTATGCAAGATGGCATTAGACCTTGTCTCAGGCTTTAACTGAATCAAATCTATTAAACAGTAATTAAGCAAGCAAATAGAAGCACAATCTCACCTTTTTAGAGTTTTTTATGCATATCCACTCCTTGTCATAGAAAGTAATAATTGCTTTGCACTTCTATCTTATAAATAGCTTTCATACATGGTGGTCTTTTTCTTTTTCCCAAAATAACGCACTTTGATGATCAAACAAACTCGCTCTTTTTAAAAAAAAAACACACTGTATACATGTGTGGTCTGCACAGAGTGGACTTCAAGAGTGGTTTATTTGGGAATTTGGAAAAAGTGGGAATTTCTGATAAGTATTGGGTAAGTAGAAGCTGTAAAAAGTGAAATTTAGTTTAACATTTTGATTTAAACCTAGAACTTTAAAACTAGTTAACAGAAGTTGCCTGCCAGTGTTAACTGTCAGTCTTGTAACAGTAAGTGTTATTCTTGAATAGTTGTTAATCACAGAAGATAGGGGAGCTGAGTCAAGACTTGTAAATTGGGTGCAGCTCTTAAGAGTATATAAGGCAACAGTGTTTCAGAGCACAGAGTGAATCGAATAACTAGGGCTGTAGACAGGGCTTTAAACTAATGAAAGGATGAGGGTTGGGGGAAGTGTGGGAGGATTCAGTAAAAATAAATTTAAAAGCAGCAAGAGAAATGTCAGCTCGAGAGCAGAGCAGAGTTTGGGGTAAAAATAAGCAGAGTAGGTCAGGAATGGACAGAGAGTAACAAAGGTAATAGGACAATACTGACTAAGGTGACATCAGGGAAAAATAGACAAAGGTCAGAGCTAAAGACACTATATTTGAATGCATGAAACATTTGCAACAAAATAGATGAATTACTAGCGCAGATAGAAATTAATAGGTTTGATCTAATAGCCATTATGGAGACATGGTTGTAAAGTGACCACGGTTGGGACTAAATATTCCAGGATACTTTACTTTAGGCAAAATGGAAAAGGCGGAGGGGTAGCCCTGATAATAAAGGATGGGATAAAGACCGTGGATGTAAGGATCTTGGCTCGGAAAATCAAGAAGTAGAATCAGTTTGGGTGGAGCTAAGAAACAGCAAGGGCCAGAAACATTGGTGGGAGTTGTTTATAGGCTCCCAAACAGCAGTGGTAATGTAGGGCACAGTATAAATCAGGAAATTAAAGGTGCATGTAACAAAGGTGTTGTGTATGTAGAAAGAGTCAGACTGAACATTGAGCTCAAAGTAAAGTGTGACCGTAGTCTTTTATTGCAGGTCTCCAGAGTGCCTCTCCAACCTGTGAAGCTTCCTTAAATACCTGTGCTCCCAAGGGATTATGGGATCCCTTGGGATTCCAGATGATGAGCCCTCTGGTGGCTGCACAGAGTAAATACAAGTTTTCATATAAAACAACACTCCCTTCCCCAACTCCCCCAATGTCAATAGTGTAACTATTTACAATGTGAGTCGATCTGGGGCCCTTCTTGCCCTGGTTGATTATCTCGGTGTGAAAGCTGGTGTTGTTGAATCATTTGTTGGGCCCTCGCTGGGCTGCCTAGTGTGTTGGGCCCTGCTGTGGATGATGGGTTCTGTTTCGTGGTCAACCGTGGTGCCGGTTGCCACTGGTGTGTATGTCGGGTGATCAAAAAAAGTAGGGTCCAAGTTGCATTGCTCAGGAAAGTCTCTGAATCTGAGATTGATTTGGTCCAAGTGTTTCCGGTGAATTAGTCTATTTGAAAGTTTGACTCAACACCCTGCTCCCCTCTTTGGCCACGACAGTGCCGGGAAGCTCCTTGGGACTTTGTCCATAATTTAAAACAAATACAAGATCATTGATTTCAATCTCGCGTGACACATTTGCGCTATCATGGTATGCACTTTCTTGAAGCCGCCTGCTCTCTACCTGTTTATATAGATCAGGGTGAACTAACGAGAGCCTTGTCTTAAGTGCTCTTTTCATGAGCAGTTCAGCAGGTGGGATCCCAGTGAGTGAGTGGGGTCTCGTGCGGTAGTGAAGCAGGACTCGGGATAGG
Source organism: Pristiophorus japonicus (assembly GCF_044704955.1). Lineage (NCBI taxonomy): Eukaryota > Metazoa > Chordata > Chondrichthyes > Pristiophoridae > Pristiophorus > Pristiophorus japonicus. Next base: position 182,475,763 of record NC_091984.1, read on the forward strand.
CGAGTCTGCAGTGAGCCTTCAGTTACCCTCTTCAAACCTTGCTTGATGGTTTGCACTGCTCTCTGCCTGACCATTGGACACTGGTTTAAACGGGGCAGATGTGACATGTTTGATCCTGTTACGGGTCATGAATTCTTTGAACTCAGCACTGGTAAAACACGGCCCGTTGTCGCTCACCAGGACATTGGGTAGGCCGTGTGTGGCAAACATGGCCCGCAGGCTTTCAGTAGTGGCAACGGACGTGCTGGCCGACATTATCTCACATTCAAACCACTTGGAGTACGCGTCTACAACCACAAGGAACATTTTACCCAAGAACAGGCCTGCATAGTCAATGTATACCCTAGACCACGGTTTGGAGGACCAAGACCATAAACTTAGTGGCGCCTCCCTGGGTACATTGCTTAACTGCGAGCATGTATTACATCTATGAATGCAGGACTTAAGTCCGCATTGATACCGGGCCACCACATGTGGGATCTGTCTATCGCTTTCATCATTATGATGCCGGGGTGGGTACTGTGGAGGTCATTGATGAAGGTGTCTCCATCCTTCTTGGGGACCACTACTCGATTGCCCCACAGAAGGAAGTCTGCCTGTATAGACATTTCATCTTTGCGCTGCTGGAACGGCTTTATCTCTTCCTGCATTTCCACTGGGACACTGGACCAGCTCCCGTGAAGCTCACAGCTTTTGACTAGAGATAATAAGGGGTCCTGACTTGTCCAGGTTTTGATCTGCCGGGCAGTGACTGGTGATTGCTCACTCTCAAATGCTTCCATAACCATGGCTAGATCTGTGGGCTGCGCCATTTCCACCCCCGTGGTGGGCAATGGCAGCCTACTGAGCGCACCGGCGCAGTTTACTGTGCCTGGCCTGTGGCGGATGGCATAGTTGTATGCGGACAAAGTGAGCGCCCATCTCTGGATGCGGGCCGATGCGTTGGTATTTATCCCTTTACTCTCAGGGAACGGATATAACTGGCTTATGGTCAGTTTCCAATTCGAATTTTAGCCCTAACAGGTATTGATGCATTTTCTTTACCCCATAAACACACTAGCGCTTCTTTCTCAGTCATGCTCTCTCAGCCTTAGTCAGACTCCTGGATGCATAAGAAACCGCATGCAGTTTCCCAAAATCATTAGCTTGTTACAATACACACCCGACGCCATATGACAACGCATCACATGCTAGTACCATGCGCTTACATGGACCATACAACACAAGCAATTTGTTTGAGCATAACAATTTTCTCGCTTTTGCAAAGGTATTTTCTTGGCTTTTGACCCAAACCCACTTGTCCCCTTTTCGTCGTAAGACATGCAGTGGTTCTAACAGTGTGCTGAGACCCGGTAAGAAGTTACCAAAGTAGTTCAGGAGTCCTAGAAACGACCGCAGCTCCGTCACGTTCTGTGGCCTCGGTGCGTTCTCGATTGCCTCCGTCTTCGCGTTGGTGGGCCTGATGCCGTCCGCTGCAATCCTCCTTCCCAGGAACTCCACTTCAGGCGCCAGGAATACGCATTTTGAGCGTTTTAACTTGAGCCTCCACGCAGTTGAGTCGACTAAGAACCTCCTCCAGGTTCTGCAGATGCTCGACTGTGTTCCGACCTATGACCAAGATGTCGTCCTGGAAGACCACGGTATGTGGGACCGACTTCAGTAAGCTTTCCATGTATCTCTGGAATATTGCCGCCGCCGATCGGATTCCAAACGGGCATCTGTTCTAAACAAAAAGACCTTGTGCGTGTTGATGCAGGTGAGGGCCTTCGATGATTCCTCCAGTTCCTGCGTCATGTAGGCTGAAGTCCGATCCAGCTTCGTGAACGTCTTTCCTCCTGCCAGCTTTGCAAAAAGGTCGTCGGCCTTTGGTAGTGGGTATTGGTCCTGCAGGGAGAAACGATTAATAGTTACTTTGTAATCGCCACAGATTCTGACGGTGCCTTCTCCCTTGAGGACTGCGACGCTAGGATTGGCCCACTCGTTGAACTCGATTGGGGAAATGATGCCCTCTCTTTGCAGCCAGTCTAGCTCGATCTCTACCTTTTGTCTCATCATGTACGGTACTGCTCTCGCCTTGTGATGGATGGGTCGCGCCCCTGGAATTAGGTGGATCTGCACTTTTGCTCCTTGGAATTTCCCGATGCCTGGTTCGAACAGCGAAGGAAATTTGTTTAAGACCTGAGCACACGAAGTGTCGTCAGCGGGCGATAGCGCTCGGATGTCGTCCAGTTCCAGCGTATCTTTCCCAGCCAGCTCCTGCCGAGCAGCGTGGGACCATCGCCTGGTACCACCCATAGTGGTAGCTTGTGCACCGCTCCATCGTAGGAGACCTTTATGGTAGCACTGCTGATTACAGGTATCAGTTCTTTCGTGTAAGTTCTTAGTTTCGTGCGAACTGGAGTTAAGACTGGCCTTGAGGCCTTGTTGCACCACAACCGTTCGAAAGTCTTTTTGCCCATGATGGACTGGCTCATGCCCGTGTCCAACTCCATTGACACCGGGAGTCCATTTAGTTCAACATTCAGCATTATTGGGGGACAATTCGTGGTGAATGTGTGCATCCCATGTAACTCTGCCACCTCGACCTGAGGCTCTGGTTCATCGTGATCCTCCGTGGATCTGTCCTCCTCTGCAACATGGTGGTTTGCAGGTTTAACAGGCTTTGCAGCTTGCCTGCACACTCGTTGGAGGTGTCCCATTGTTCCACAGCCCTTGCAAACGTCCTCTTTGAATTGGCATGAATGGAAATGATGATCACCCCCGCAGCGCCAACAAGGTGTTAATGGCCTTGCATTCATCACCCTTGATGGTGGACTCTGAGACATCTGCGGACGTGTTGCTACAGGTATGTGTCACCTGCCCTGTACGTTACGATTTGAAAGCAACATCACTTTGTTCACAGTACTTGTAGCAGCACTCATCAGCTGAGATATTTGCTTGGTATTGTCACTGGTGGCAATGAACGTCTGGGTTATCGCTATGGCCTTACTCAAGGTTGGGGTCTCGACAGTCAAAAGTTTGCGAAGCATGGTTTCGTGGCCAATGCCAAGTACGAAAAAGGCTCTGAGCATGTGCTCCAAATGTCCTTCAGATTCGCAATGACCTGCAAGGCGTCTTAGCTCGGCGACATAACTTGCCACTTCCTGGCCTTCAGACCTTTTGTAGGTGTAGAACCGGTACATAGAAACATAGAAACATAGAAAATGGGTGCAGGAGTAGGCCATTCGGCCCTTCTAGCCTGCACCGCCATTCAATGAGTTCATGGCTGAACATGCAACTTCAGTACCCCATTCCTGCTTTCTCACCATACCCCTTGATTCCCCCAGTAGTAAGGACTTCATCTAACTCCTTTTTGAATATATTTAGTGAATTGGCCTCAACAACTTTCTGTGGTAGAGAATTCCACAGGTTCACCACTCTCTGGGTGAAGAAATTCCTCCTCATCTCGGTCCTAAATGGCTTCCCCCTTATCCTTAGACTGTGTCCCCTGGTTCTGGACTTCCCCAACATTGGGAACATTCTTCCTGCATCTAACCTGTCTAACCCCGTCAGAATTTTAAACGTTTCTATGAGGTCCCCTCTCATTCTTCTGAACTCCAGTGAATACAAGTCCAGTTGATCCAGTCTTTCTTGATAGGTCAGTCCCGCCATCCCGGGAATCAGTCTGGTGAACCTTCGCTGCACTCCCTCAATAGCAAGAATGTCCTTCCTCAGGTTAGGAGACCAAAACTGTACACAATACTCCAGGTGTGGCCTCACCAAGGCCCTGTACAATTGTAGCAACACCTCCCTGCCCTTGTACTCAAATCCCCTCGCTATGAAGGCCAACATGCCATTTGCTTTCTTAACCGCCTGCTGTACCTGCATGCCAACCTTCAATGACTGATGTACCATGACACCCAGGTCTCTTTGCACCTGCCCTTTTCCTAATCTGTCACCATTCAGATAATAGTCTGTCTCTCTGTTTTTACTACCAAAGTGGATAACCTCACATTTATCCACATTATACTTCATCTGCCATGCATTTGCCCACTCACCTAACCTATCCAAGTCGCTCTGCAGCCTCATAGAATCCTCCTTGCAGCTCACACTGCCACCCAACTTAGTGTCATCCTTAAATTTGGAGATACTACATTTAATCCCCTCGTCTAAATCATTAATGTACAGTGTAAACAGCTGGGGCCCCAGCACAGAACCTTGCGGTACCCCACTAGTCACTGCCTGCCATTCTGAAAAGTCCCCATTTACTCCTACTCTTTGCTTCCTGTCTGACAACCAGTTTTCAATCCATGTCAGCACACTACCCCCAATCCCATGTGCTTTAACTTTGCACATTAATCTCTTGTGTGGGACCTTGTCGAAAGCCTTCTGAAAGTCCAAATATACCACATCAACTGGTTCTCCCTTGTCCACTCTACTGGAAACATCCTCAAAAAATTCCAGAAGATTTGTCAAGCATGATTTCCCTTTCACAAATCCATGCTGACTTGGACCTATCATATTACCTCTTTCCAAATGCACTGCGATGACATCCTTAATAATTGATTCCATCATTTTACCCACTACCGATGTCAGGCTGACCGGTCTGTAATTCCCTGTTTTCTCTCTCCCTCCTTTTTTAAAAAGTGGGGTTACATTGGCTACCCTCCACTCCATAGGAACTGATCCAGAGTCAATGGAATGTTGGAAAATGACTGTCAATGCATCCACTATTTCCAAGGCCACCTCCTTAAGTACTCTGGGATGCAGTCCATCAGGCCCTGGGGATTTATCGGCCTTCAATCCCATCAATTTCCCCAACACAATTTCCCGACTAATAAGGATTTCCCTCAGTTCCTCCTCCTTACTAGACCCTCTGACCCCTTTTATATCCGGAAGGTTGTTTGTGTCCTCCTCAGTGAATACCGAACCAAAGTACTTGTTCAATTGGTCCGCCATTTCTTTGTTCCCCGTTATGACTTCCCCTGATTCTGACTGCAGGGGACCTACGTTTGTCTTTACTAACCTTTTTCTCTTTACATATCTATAGAAACTCTTGCAATCCGTCTTAATGTTCCCTGCAAGCTTCTTCTCGTACTCCATTTTCCCTGCCCTAATCAAACCCTTTGTCCTCCTCTGCTGAGTTCTAAATTTCTCCCAGTCCCCGGGTTCGCTGCTATTTCTGGCCAATTTGTATGCCACTTCCTTGGCTTTAATGCTATCCCTGATTTCCCTTGATAGCCACGGTTGAGCCACCTTCCCTTTTTTATTTTTACGACAGACAGGAATGTACAATTGTTGTAGTTCATCCATGCGGTCTCTAAATGTCTGCCATTGCCCATCCACAGTCAACCCCTTCAGTATCATTCGCCAATCTATCCTAGCCAATTCACGCCTCATACCTTCAAAGTTACCCTTCTTTAAGTTCTGGACCATGGTCTCTGAATTAACTGTTTCATTCTCCATCCTAATGCAGAATTCCACCATATTATGGTCACTCTTCCCCAAGGGGCCTCGCACAACGAGATTGCTAATTAATCCTCTCTCATTACACAACACCCAGTCTAAGATGGCCTCCCCCCTAGTTGGTTCCTCGACATATTGGTCTAAAAAACCATCCCTTATGCACTCCAGGAAATCCTCCTCTACCGTATTGCTTCCAGTTTGGTTAACCCAATCTATGTGCATATTAAAGTCACCCATTATAACTGCTGCACCTTTATTGCACGCACCCCTAATTTCCTGTTTGATGCCCTCCCCAACATCACTATTACTGTTTGGAGGTCTGTACACAACTCCCACTAACGTTTTTTGTCCTTTGGTATTCTGCAGCTCTACCCATATAGATTCCACATCATCCAAGCTAATGTCCTTCCGAACTATTGCCTTAATTTGCTCCTTAACCAGCAATGCTACCCCACCTCCTTTTCCTTTTATTCTATCTTTCCTGAATGTTGAATACCCCTGGATGTTGAGTTCCCAGCCCTGATCATCCTGGAGCCACGTCTCCGTAATCCCAATCACATCATATTTGTTAACATCTATTTGCACAGTTAATTCATCCACTTTATTGCGTATACTCCTTGCATTAAGACACAAAGCCTTCAGGCTTGTTCTTTTAACACCCTTTGTCCTTTTAGAATTTTGCTGTACAGTGGCCCTTTTTGTTCTTTGCCTTGGGTTTCTCTGCCCTCCACTTTTCCTCATCTCCTTTCTGTCTTTTGCTTTTGCCTCCTTTTTGTTTCCCTCTGTCTCCCTGCATTGGTTCCCATCCCCCTGCCATATCAGTTTAAATCCTCCCCAACAGCACTAGCAAACACTCCCCCTAGGACATTGGTCCCGGTCCTGCCCAGGTGCAGACCGTCCGGTTTGTACTGGTCCCACCTCCCCCAGAACCGGTACCTTGCCATCAGAATGCTTTCCTTCGAGTTGAAATGCCCTCAGACCAGTGTGTACAAATCGTCGTACGATTTCTCCATGGGTTTCGCTGGAGTGAGCAGATTCTTCATGAGGCCATACGTTGGTGCCCCACAGACGGTGAGAAGGATCGCCCTTCGTTTGGCAGCGTTCTCTTCCCCGTCTAGCTCGTTGGCCACGAAGTATTGGTCGAGTCGCTCCACAAAAGTTTCCCAATCATTTCCCTCCGAGAATTTCTCCAGGATGCCCACTGTTCACTGCATCTTTGGATTCGTTATCTGTATCTCGTCGCCGGATGTTGTGTATGGAGAAAGAGTCAGACTGAACACTGTGAGCTTAAAGTAAAGTGTGACCGTAGTCTTTTATTGCAGGTCTCCAGAGTGCCCCTCCAACCTGTGAAGCCTCCTTATATACCTGCGCTCCCAAGGGATTATGGGATTCCTTGGGACTCCAGGGGATGAGCCCTCTGGTGGCTGTACAGAATAAATACAAGTTTACATATGCAACAAAAGGTAATACAATAATCATGGGGGACTTTAATCTACATGTTGACTGGGCAAACCAAATTTGCAGTAATAGTGTGGAGGACGAATTCATGGAATGTATACAAGATAGCTTTCTAGATTGAGGAACCAACTGGAGAACAGGCTATTCTAGATCTAGTATTGTACAACGAGAAAGGGTTACTTAATAACCTTGTAGTATGGCGGAGAGGCACTATTGGCTCAAATGCATGACCTCATCTCTCTCATCTGGAAGGAGGAGTGCATGCCTGGAGATGTGAGATGCCGTAATTCCGACCATCTTTAAAAAAGGGGAGGTCCGACTGCGGCAACTACAGAGAAATCTCCCTGTTGTCCGCCACTGGGAAAGTCATCGTTAGAATTCTCCTCAACCGTCTTCTCCCTATGGCTGAGGAGCTCCTCCCGGAGTCACAGTGCGGATTCCGTCTGCCACGGGGTACAACGGACATGATCTTCATGGCGCGACAACTGCAAGAGAAATGCAGGGAACAGCACCAACCCTTGTACATGGCCTTCTTTGACCTCACAAAGGCATTTGACACTGTTAACTGCGAGCGACTATGGAGCAGCGTCCTCCGTTTCAACTGCCCCCAAAGGTTTGTCACCATCCTCCACCTGCTCCACGACTACATGCAAGCTGTGATCCTGACCAGCGGATCCACCACAGACCCAATCCACATCCGGACCGGGATCAAGCAGCGCTGCGTCTTCGCGCCAACCCTCTTCTCAATCTTCCTCGCTGCAGTGCTCCATCTCCCGCACAACAAGCTCCCCGCTGGAATGGAACTAAACTATTAGAACCAGTGGGAACCTGTTCAACCTTTGTCGCCTCCAGGCTAGATCCAAGATGGTCGCATCCTCTATCGTCGAACTACAGTATGTGGAGGACGCTTGCGTCTGCGCACATTGAGGCTGAACTCCAAGTTATCGTCAACTTCTTCACCGAGGCGTACGAAAGCATGGGCCTTACACTAAACATCCGTAAGACAAAGATCCTCCACCGACCTGAACCCGTCGCTCAGCACTGCCCCCCGGTCATCAAAATCCACGGCGCGGCCTTGGACAACGTGGACCACTTTACATCACTTGGGAGCCTACTATCGGCAAGGACAAACATCGACGACTCGGTCCAACACCGCCTCCAGTGAGCCAGCGCAACCTTCGGTTGCCTGAGGAAGAGTGTGTTCGAGGATCAGGTCCTCAAATCTGGCACCAAGATTATGGTCTACTGGGCTGTAGTGATACCCACCCTTTTTTATGGCTCAAGGTGCATGGACCATATACAATAGACACCTCAAATCGCTGGAGAAATACCACCAACGATGTCTCCACAAGATCCTGCAAACCTCCTGGGAGGATAGACCCACCAACATCAGTGTTCCTAATCAGGCCAACATTGAAGCACTGACCACACTCAACCAGCTCCATTGGGTCAGCCACATTGTCCGCATGTCCGACACAAGACTCCCAAAGCAAGTGCGCTACTCTGAACTCCTACAAGGCAAGCGAGCCCCAGGTGGGCAGAGAAAACATTTCAAGGACACCCTCAAAGCCTCCTTGATAAACTGCAACATCTCCACCGATCCCTGGGCAAAGATCACCCTGAATGGAGGAAGAGCATCCGGGAGGGTGCTAAGCACCTTGAGTCTCGTCGCCGAGAGCATGCAGAAAACAAGCACAGGCAGAGGAAGGAGTGTGCGGCAAACCAGACTTCTCGCCCACCCTTTCCTTCAATGACAGTCTGTCCCACCTGTGACAAAGACTGTAATTCTCATATTAGACTGTTCAGTCACCTGAGAACTCACTTTTAAAGTGGAAGCAAGTCTTCCTTGATTTCGAGGGACTGCCTTTGATGATGAATGAAGGGGCCCTTAGGGACCATAATATGATAGAATTTTACATTAAATTTGAAAGTGATTTAGTTAAATCCGAAATGTAGTTTTGAGGGTCGAGTTGGCTAAGGTAGATTGCGAAGCTACATTAAAACGTATGACGGTAGACAAGCAAAAGCTAACATTTAAAGCATTAATACATAATTTACAACAAACCTATATTCCTTTAAGGCACAAAAACCCCACGGGAAAAGTGATCCAACCGTGGCTAACGAGAAGCTAAAGATAGTATTAGATCAAAGGAAGAGGCCAAGAATGTTGCCAAAAAGAGCAGTAAGCCTGTGGATTGGGATAATTTTAGAATTCGTCCAAGGAGGTGCAAGAAATTGATAAAGAAAAGCAAAAGAGTAAACTAGCAAGAGACATAAAAACAGACTAAGCTATTATAGGTATGTAAAAAGGAAAAGATTAGCAAAAGTAAATGTGGGTCCCCTACAGGCTGAGACAGGAGAAATTATAATAGGGAGTAAAGAAATGGCAGAGAAATTAAACAAATACTATGTGTCTATATTCACAGAAGAAGACACTTAAAAACCTCCCGGAAATAGTGGAGTACTAACGGTCCAGTGAGAATGAGGAGCTGAAAGAAATTAGTATTAGTAAAAAAAAATAGTACTGGAGCAATGAATGGGACTGAAAGCAGATAAATCCCCTGGACCTGATGGCCTACATCTTAAGGATTTAAAAGAGGTAGCTATAGAGAAAGTGGATGCATTGGTTGTCATCTTCCAAAATTCCATAGATTCTAGAATGGTTCCCACAGATTGGAAGGTAGCTAATGTAGCCCTGCTATTTAAGAAAGGAGGGGGAGGGAAAACTGGGAAACTACAGACCAGTTAGCCTGATATCAGTAGTAGGGAAAATGCTAGAATCTATTATTAGTAACATTCGATAAGGTGCCACACAAAAGGTTACTGCAGAAGATAAAGGTACGCGGAGTCAGAGGAAATGTATTAGCATGGATCGAGACTTGGCTGGCTAACAGAAAGCAGAGAGTCGGGATAAATGGGTACTTTTCGGGTTGGAAATCGGTGGTTAGTGGTGTGCCACAGGGATCGGTGCTGGGACCACAACTGTTTACAATATACATAGATGATCTGGAAGAAGGGACAGAATGTAGTGTAACAAAATTTGCAGATGGCACAAAGATTAGTGGGAAAGCGGGTTGTGTTGAGGACACAGAGAGGCTACAAAGAGATTTAGATAGGTTAAGCGAATGGGCTAAGGTTTGGCAGATGGAATACAACGTCGGAAAATGTGAGGTCATCCACCTTGGGGGGGAAAAAAAACAGTAAAAGGGAATATTATTTGAATGGGGAGAAATTACAACATGCTGCGGTGCAGAGGGACCTGGGAGTACTTGTGCACGAAACTCTTTTAGGGCACTCTCTCAGCACTGCACTGCAGCATCAGCCTAGACTTTTTGTGCTCAACTGTCTGGGGTGGGACTTGAACCCACAACCGCCTGACTCAGAGGCGAGGATGCTACCCACTGAGCCACAGCTGTGTTCCCAAAAAGTTAGTTTGCAGGTGCAGCAGGTAATCAGGAAGGCAAATGGAATGTTGGCCTTCATTGTGAGAGGGATGGAGTACAAAAGCAGGGAGGTCCTGCTGCAACTGTATAGGGTATTGGTGAGGCCGCACCTGGAGTACTGCGTGCAGTTTTGGTCACCTTACTTAAGGGAGGATATACTAGCTTTGGAGTGGGTACAGAGACGATTCACTAGGCTGATTCCGGAGATGAGGAGGTTACCTTATGATGATAGATTGAGTAGACTGGGTCTTTACTCGTTGGAGTTCAGAAGGATGAGGGGTGATCTTATAGAAACATTTAAAATAATGAAGGGGATAGACAAGATAGAGGCAGAGAGGTTATTTCCACTTGTCGGGGAGACTAGAACTAGGGGGCACAGCCTCAAAATACAGGGGAGCCAATTTAAAACCGAGTTGAGAAGGAATTTCTTCTCCCAGAGGGTTGTGAATCTGTGAAATTCTCTGCCCAAGGAAGCAGTTGAGGCTAGCTCATTGAATATATTCAAATCACAAATAGATAGATTTTTAACCAATAAGGGAATTAAGGGTTATGGGGAACGGGCAGGTAAGTGGAGCTGAGTCCACGGCCAGATCAGCCGTGATCTTGTTGGGTGGCGGAGCAGGCTCGAGGGGCTAGATGGCCTACTCCTGTTCCTAATTCTTATGTTCTTATTAATGTTGGGGAAGTCCAGAACCAGGGGTCACAGTCTAAGGATAAGGGGTAAGCCATTTAGGACCGAGTTGAGGAGAAACTTCTTCACCCAGAGAGTGGTGAACCTGTGGAATTCTCTACCACAGAAAGTTGTTGAGGCCAATTCACTAAATATATTCAAAAAGGAGTTAGATGTAGTCCTTACTACTAGGGATATCAAGGGGTATGGCGAGAAAGCAGGAATGGGGTACTGAAGTTGTATGTTCAGCCATGAACTCATTGAATGGCGGTGCAGGCTCGAAGGGCCGAATGGCCTACTTCTGCACCTATTTTCTATGTTTCTATGTAACGGGGTGCTTAGAAAATAGTAATAGGATTAGGCAGAGTCAGCATGGATTTATGAAAGAGAAATCATGTTTGACAAATCTGTTAGAATGTTTTAAGGTTGTAACTAGTAGTATGGATAAGGGGGAACCAGTGGATGTGTATTTGGATTTTCAGAAGGCATTCGATAAGGTGTCACATGAGGTTATTGAACAAAATTGGAGCTCATGGGATTGGGGTAATATACAAGCATGGATTGAGGATTGGTTAATGGACAGAAAACCGAGAGTAGGAATAAACGGGTCATTTTTGGGTTGGCAGGCTAACTCGGTGCCGCAAGGATCACAGCTTGGGCCCCAGCTATTCACAATCTAAATCAATGATTTGAATGAGGGGACTAAATGTAATATATCCAAGATGATACAAAGCTAGGTGGGAATGTAAGTTGTGAGGAGGATGCTCCCAGTGGAGAGTTTGTACAGATCCAGCAGACTCTGGTTGACATTCTTCTCCATCTGCAGAGCTCTCTGCATCGCCTCCAGACCATTGCTCCATTTCAAGGAGTATGGACAGGCCAAGTGAATGGGCAAGAACATGACAAATGGAATATAGAGTCTGTTTCCGCCCTCTTTAAAAACGGCGCACCTCCATAAGGTTTTCGTGCTCGGCGTGGCGCAGCACAAGGAGTCGGGGGACAGAGCCAGGTCCCGGCGCTGAAAACAGTGCCGGGACCTCTGCACATGCGTGTTTCTCGCCCCCGAGGCTGCATGGGAGGGGCCTGAAGCACGCGGCCCTAGCCCTGGCCGAATGGGTTCCCCGGGCAAAGATTGAGACTCAGGCCTCCCTCCTGTTCAGGCTCCCCCTGCCCCCTCACTCCCTCCACGTCGTCATCGGGGCCCACCCGCCCGGCATCTGGCTGGGGGCAGGCCCTGTCCGAAGTCCTCGGCGGCGGCCAGGCATCTGCGTCGTCGTTGTTGAGGCCCCTTCAGCCTCCTCCCCCTGCCCACCCCCCCCCCCCCCCCGTTTACTCTTTCCCTCTCTCTCTCTCTCTCTCTCTCTCTCTCTCTCTCTCTCTCTCTCTCTCTCTCTCTCTCTCTCACCCTCCCTCTCTCTCTCCCTCTCACCCTCCTCTCCTCTCTCTCTCACCCTCCTCTCTCCCTCCCTCTCTCTCTCGCTCTCTCTCTCTCTCTCTCTCTCTCTCTCTCTCTCTCTCTCCCCTCTCTCACCCTCCCTCTCTCTCTCCCTCTCACCCTCCTCTCCTCTCTCTCTCACCCTCCTCTCTCCCTCCCTCTCTCTCTCGCTCGCTCTCTCACACCCTCCTCTCCTCTCTCTCACACCCTCCTCTCCTCTCTCTCACACCCTCCTCTCCTCTCCTCCCTCTCACCCTCCCTCGTGCTCTCGCCCTCTATCTCTCTCGCCCTCTATCTCTCTCGCCCTCTATCTCTCTCGCCCTCCCCGACAGAAACACAGAGACAATGACAGAGAGAGAGAGAGAGACACTGGCGTGGGGCCCGTCCCAGCACGCTTTTGGAGGGCTCCCGGTGCTGCAGTAAGTGAGTAGAAACTTACTATTTTATTTATTGATTTTTTTTATTATTTTTAATTTTAAATTTTTTTTTTGATTGATTTATTCGTTGAATTATTGATTTTATTTATCATTTATTATTGATGATGGCTCTTTATTTGTAAAAGTGAAGTGTTTAATGTTTGTAAACCCCCCCATTTCTCGTTCCCTATGTCTGATTTATAAGTGTAGGCAAGGTTTTTCTGAGCGTACAAAAATCTATACTTTCTCCATTCTAAGTTAGTTTGGAGTAAGTTTTCGCTGCCTAAACTTGCAAAACAGGCGTAAGTGGCTGGACACGCACCCTTTTAAAACAAAAAATCTGTTCTAAAATGAAACTATTTTAACTCACTAGAACTGGAGCAAACTAAATGCCGAGAATGGCAATTTCTAAGATGCTCCATTCTAAACTAGTTGCTCAAAAAAAATAGGAGCATCTAGGGCCGAAACTTGAGCCCATAATGTGGAGAAATGTGAAGTTATCCACCTTGGTAGGAAAAATAGAAAAGCAGAATATTTTTTCAATGGCGAGAGATTGGGAAATGTTGGTAATCAGAGGGACCTGGGTGTCCTTGTACACGAATCAGTGAAGGTTAACATTCAGGTATAGCAAGCAAATGGTATGTTGGTCTTTATTACAAGAGCATTTGAGTACAAGAGTCAAGGCATCTTACTGCAATAATATAGGTGAGACCGCACCTGGAGTATTGTGTACAGATTTGGTCTCCTTACCTAAGGAAGAATATATTTGCCATTGAGGGAGTGCAACAAAGGTTCACCAGACCAATTCCTGGGATGGGGGGATTATCCTATGAGGAGAGATTGAATAGACTAGGCCTGTATTCTCTAAAGTTTAGCAGAATAAGAGTATGTTTCTGATTGAAACATACAAAATTCTTACAGGACTTGATAGGGTAGATGCAGGGAGGACGGATCCTCTGGCCGAGGAGTCTAGAACCAGGGGTCACAGTCTCAGAATAAGGGGTCGGCCATTTAAGACTGAGCTGAGGAGAAATTTCTTCACAGAGAGGGTGGTGAATCTTTTGAATTCTCTACCCCAGAGGGCCGTGGAGCCTCAGTCGTTGAGTATTCAAGACAGAAATCGATAGATTTTTGAATATTAGGGGAATCAAGGGTTTATGGGCATAGTGCAGAAAAATGGAGTTGAGGTAGAAGATCAGCGATGATCTCATTGAATGGCAGAGCAGGCTCAAGGGGTCGAATGGCCTACTCCTATTAATTCTTCTCTTATTATGTGGAACAGATACCGAGACATTGTGCATTGAAGTAATTATCTGTTACTTTAGCTAAGTGATGTCAATTAAATGCCTTTCAAAAAATTGCAGTGTGTTTGTATTTGTATTGAATGGCTTGGCACATCTCAAGGGACCCTGTGATTCAGACAAACCAATTGCTTATTGTACCTAAATGAGCTGGAATGTTCCATTGTGAGTGAAGTTGGAATTAACTCCTCCTGTACTGAGACAGAATTAAAGACGACAGTATCTTGTTAAATCTTGAGACGAAAGTGTTTACAATGATCAGTGAGGCTATAACAACAACAACTTGTATTTGTATAGCGCCTTTAACATAGCGAAACATTCGAAGGCATTTCACAGGAGTATTATGAGATAAAGAATTTGACACTGAGCCGCAGAAGGAAAAATTAGAGCAGTGACCAAAAGCGTGGTCAAAGAGGTAGGTTTTAAGTAGCGTTTTGAAGGAGAAAAGGGAGGCGGAAAGGTTTAGGCAGGGAATTTCAGAGTTTGGGGCCGAGGCTACAGAAGGCACAGCCACCAATGGTTGAGCGATTTATAATCGGGGATGTTCAAGAAGGCAGAATTGGAGGAGTGCAGAAATTTTGGGGAGGTTGTGGAGCTGGAGGAGATTAGAGATAAGTAGGGGCGAGGTCATGGAGGGATTTGAAAACCAGAATAAGAATTTTGAAATCGAGGTGTTGCTTAACCGGGAGCCAATGCAGGTCAGCGAACACGGGTGATGGGTGAGTGGGACTTGATGCGAGTTAGGACAGTGGCAGCTGAGTTTTGAATCACCTCTAGTTTATGTAGGTTGGAATAGCACAGTCCAGAGGTAACGAAGGCATGGATGAGAGCTTCGGCAGCAGATGAGCCGAGGCAAGGATGGAGACGGGCGATAGGCGGATATGTGGTCAAAAGCTAATTTCAGGGTCAGATATGACACCAAGGTTGCGAACAGTCTGGTTTAGCCTCAGACAGGAGTTGGGGAGAGGGATGGAGTCAGTGGCTAGGGAATGGAGTCTGTGGTGGGGAGCGAAAACAAGATCTTTCCAATATTCAAAAGGAGAAAATTTCTGCTCATCCAGAACTGGATGTCGGACAAACAGTCTGACCATTTAGAGACCGTGGAGGGATCGAGAGAAGTATTGCTGTAGAGCTGGGTGTCATCAACATGCATGTAGAAACTGATCCTGTGTTTTTGGGTGATGTCCAGAAGCTATTTGAGGTTGAGAGTGTTCGAGGAAGTGCTGTAGGAAGGAGAGTTGGAGAGAGGACACTAAAAATATCCCAACAGTGGATAGTCAAGGGGCTACAGGGGGGGGGGAGGAACTTAACACAGTCACAATCACTAAGGAGGTGGTACTCAGTAAGATAATGGGACTAAAGGCAGATAAATCCCCTGGACCTAATGGCTTGCATCCTAAGGTTTTAAAAGAAGTAGTGGCAGGGATAGTGGATGCACTGGTTGTAATTTACCAAAATTCCCTGGATTCTGGGGAGGTCCCAGCAGATTGGAAAACTGCAAATGTAACGGCCCTATTTAAAAAAAAAAAAGGAGGCAGACAAAAAGCAGGAAACTATAGGCCAGTTAGCCTAACATCTGTGGTTGGGAAAATGTTGGAGTCAATTATTAAAGAAGTAGTAGCAGGACATTTGGAAAAGCAAAATTCAGTCAGGCAGAGTCAGCATGGATTTATGAAGGGGAAGTCATGTTTGACAAATTTGCTGGAATTCTTTGAGGATGTAACAAACAGGGTGGATAAAGGGGAACTAGTGAATGTGGTGTATTTGGACTTCCAGAAGGCATTTGACAGGGCGCCACTTAAAAGGTTACTGCACAAGATAAAAGTTCATGGGGTTGGGGGTAATATATTAGCATGGATAGAGGATTGGTTAACTAACAGAAAACAGAGAGTCGGAAAAATGGTTCATTCTCGGGTAGGCAATCAGCAACTGGTGGGGTGCCGCAGGGATCAGTGCTGGGACCCCAACTATTTACAATCTATATTAACGACGTGGATGAAGGGACCGAGTGTAATGTAGCCAAGTTTGCTGATGATAAAAATGTGAGGAAAAACAATGTGTGAGGAGAACACAAAAACCTGCAAAAGGACATAGACAGACTAGGTGAATGGGCAAAAATTTGGCAGATGGAGTATAATGTTAGAAAGTGAGGTTATACACTTTGGCAGAAAAAAAATCGAAGAACAAGTTTTTATTTAAATGGAGAAAAATTGCAAAGTGCTGCAGTACAGCGGGACCTGGGGGCACTTGTGCATGAAACACACAAGATTAGTAGGCAGGTACAGCAAGTGATCTGAAAGGCCAATGGAATTTTGGCCTTTATTGCAAAGGGGATGGAATATAAAAGCAGGGAAGTCTTGCTACAGTTATACAGGGTATTGGTGAGGCCACACCTGGAATACTGCGTGCAGTTTTGATTTCCATATTTAAAAAAGGATATACTTGCAGGAGGTCCTGCAGGCAGAGTTTAGGGAGCCAGGAGAGAGATTAAAAAGCAGGACCTCAAGGGTACTAATCTCCAGATTACTCCTGGTGCCACGAGTTAGTGAGTACAGAAATAGAAGAATAGAGCAGATGAATGCGTGGCTGGAGAGATGGTGCAGGAGGGAGGGCTTTGGATTCTTGAGGCATTGGGACTGCTTCTAGGGGAGGTAGGACCTGCACAAGCCGGACGGGTTGCACCTCAACAGAGCTTGGGACCAATATCCTCAACGGGGGTGTGGGGTTGCTAGTGCTGTTGGGGAAGGTTTAAACTAGCTTGGCAGGGAGATGGGAACCTGAAAATAGATTCAGTAGGGAGGGGAGTAAAGCCTGAATTAGAAAGTAAAAATGTAGAAAGTGAGTTTGAAGGACAGAGAAAACCAGCATATAGGGCCCAAGTTTCCACATGATTCGCGCCTGATTTTTAGGAGCAACTGGTGGAGAACGGACTATTTTAGAAATCGCAATTCTCCACATTTTTTTTTCTGCAGTTCTAGTCAGGTAGAACAGTTCTAGTTTAGAACAGAATTTTTTCTTCAAAAGGGGGCGTGTCTGGCCACTGACGCCTGATTTGAAAGTTTCCACAGTGAAAATGTACTCCAAACTAAAGTAGAATGGAGCCAGTGAAGATTTTTGTAGAACTGAAAAAACCTGTTCTACACGTTACAAATTAGGCGTCCAGAACGAGGTGGGGGGGAAGGGAACTCATTAAATTCGACAATAAATCCTTATTTATACTTCTACAAATATTATACAAATAAATCCAACCTGAATAAACATTGATAAGCCAAGAAAAGATTAAATAAACCATATTCCTACCTGTGTGAAAGTGCTTCAGTCAGGGAGAATTCTGCAGCCGTTGGTGCCGCTGAGCGGGAGGGGGGGGGGGGAGGGGGAGGGG